>NC_056733.1:79530605-79543105 GCF_019279795.1 Protopterus annectens | reverse complement strand
TGCATATCTGGGGAAATTATGTAGTTTCTGCATAACCTGGACAAACTACTAAGTTACTTTCTTCAAACAGGGTACAGTGAGAACCTAAAAAAAGGACATACTTAGCCCCATTTCAACCATGAAAAGCGCAAACACCCAACACTATTCAATCCATCCACCACAAAGTGAACAAATGAATATAATGAGTTCACAGAATGATACTGATAAAGAAAAACATAAAATAGTATGACTTTCACATTTTCAAAGGACTCTTTGGGGGAAAAAAATGTACCTTGTGTGGAAATCGGAGCATCATCTGTGGAAACCAGTCCCATTTTTAAAATATCTGACCCAGAGACTACCTTCATTTATTGTAAAGGGTGGCATATTAGGGCCTGGGTAGAAGGACATGCTTTGCCAACTACCAAGTCAAATGCTGGCGCCTTTCCCTGCATGCCTACATGCAAATGCTGTGACTAAAATAGTTATGTCTTACCATAACGTTCCATCTGTACTGTTGATCCTCGTTCAGTCATTACGTATGGGTATCGGTTCCCACCTCGGAACCGAGCCGGCCATCTTCCAAGCTCGTGTCAGCTACAAACTCTCGAGCTAAAAATGTTACCCAGAATCCCCCTCTCCGTTACCTCAGATTGAGTTTGCAAGTTCAAAAGGTAGAGGCTACCTCTGGTCAAATGACCTAAAAGAACTGGATGGTGAGATCCACTAGAAGCCACAGGAGGTTCAAGGAGGGAGGGTCATAATGACTGAACGAGGATCAACAATACAGATGGAACGTTATGGCGAGACATAACTTCTTTATCTGATATTGTTAATCCTCGTTCATTCCTTACATATGGGACAGAGTCCCCAGCTACCTCTGTTCCTGGGAGGCTCTCATGGAACCACATTCCTGCGCACCATATAACCAAAAGATGCTCTTCCCCTGGAGGCCAAATCCAATTTGTAATGATTGATGAAGTTATGAGGCGTAGCCCAGGTTACAGCTGCACATATGTCATGTAAAGAAGCTCTGGCATGGAAGGCAGCAGAAGTTGCCACCGACCTTGTCGAATGAGTCTTGATGGCAGTCGGCAAAGGAATATTACATTGTGTATAAATGAAGGTCACAAGGTCTTTCAACCATCTAGCCAATGTGACCTTAGCAACAGCAGATCCTAATCTAGGTCCAGAACAGGCCAAAAATAACTGGTCTGATTTATGAGAGGCCTTAGTCCTATTCAAGTAGAAGCGAATTTGCCTGTGCATGTCTAGGGTATGTAGGCAATACTCTCCTCTGTTTGAATGATTGGGGAAGAAAACTGGCAGTTCAATGGTTTGATTAATGGACATTTCAGAGATCACATTTGGAAGAAGGGAAGGATTATTTCTCAAAGACACTCTCTCTCTATGAAAAATCAAGTATGGACTCTATGCATAAGGCTTGAAGCTCAGAGATATGTCTGGGAGAAGTAATGGCGACCAAAAACAAGATTTTCCATGACAAATATTTGAGGTCACATGAAGAAGCTGGTTCGAAAGGTGACAGTGTCAGAGCTTGTATAACTAATGACAGGTCCCATGGTTGAATAGGTTCTCTAAAAGGGGGCTTCAGATGATTCACACCATTTATGAAAGTCTTGCATAATTTGTGTGACATAAGAGAGGAGTCTTGGACACCCTCATGGAAATTAGATATTGCAGCCAAATGAACTCTAATAGTAAAGGCCGAGAGACCCGATTGGTGCTGAAAAAGGATCTACTTTCAGCCAACAGGTAAATCTTTTCCACTTGCTTAGATAAGTAATTCTAGTGGAAGACTTATGAGATGCAATAAGAATGTCCCGTACTGGTAAAGAAAGATCATTCTGCCTGGCAATCAAGGGAATTGGAGGAGCCAAACTGTGAGCTTCAGGCTGTCCAAGTTGGGATGAATCAGATTCTGCAGATGGGAGATCAACCCCGGGGTTGGATAGAGGATCCATGGTTGATCTAGCAGGTGAGGCCAAAGGAAGAGCAACCAAATCTGACAAGGCCAATATGGTGCTATGAGGATCATCTTGCTCTTCAACCGACAGGCTTTCTTCAGAAACTGGGGAAGAGGTGGAAAAGCATAAAGAAGACCAGAGGGCCAATCGTGGACTAGAGCGTCCCTGGGTGACTGATCCGGAGGGGGAAATCAGGGCGAAATAGTTGCTGCATTTGTAACTGGTTGGGGATGCAAAGAGGTCACAGCAAGGACAGCCCCAGCGGTGGAAGATCTCCACCACTATCAAGGGATTCAGCGACCACTCGTGAGGTTGTAGAATGCACCTGCCGAGTGTCTGCTATCATGTTAGAACTCCAGGGAATGTGTGTTGCTAGAAGAAACGGTTGGTAGCCATCGCCCATTGCCATATACTCATGGCCTCTCGACAAAGGGGGTAAGATTTGGTTCCGCCCTGTCTACTGGTATACCAGACCACCGCCATGTTGTCTGATTGTATTGCAATAGCCCCAGTCGGCAGCAGGGGATGGAATGTTTGCAATGCAAAAAGCACTGCCCTTAGCTCTAGAACATTTATATGCAGTTGGGCCTCCACCGACCAAGTGTCCACATATATATATCTCCACTGTGACAGAGCGCAGTTGGTGTACAGAACCTATATCTATTTACAGATGTTTTTTAGACTAATTCTGAATATGAACAGTCATATCATAAAGGATACAAAGCAATTTCTTAGAGATTTGTTTAATTTTTTAGAAGAGTATACTTTGACAAGTGATTTATTTTTAGTTACTTTGGATGTCACATCATTGTTTACAGTAATATCTAATGATTTGGGTATTGAAAAAGTAAAGCAATTTATGCAACTGCATGCTGAGATTGATGAGGATAAGATCATACTCATTTGTACTTTATTGAAGTGTATATTAGAAAATGTATTTGTGTTCTGTGAATCATTCTATTGGCAATGGAACGGCGTAGCTATGGGCACATCACGTGCCAATAGCTATGCCAATACCGTTATGACTATGTGGGAACATGAAAATATTCAGAAAGGTCCCTATAATAGACATGTTGTTTTCTACAGAAGGTTTGTAGAGGATTTATTTTTTCTGTGGAATGGGACATTGGAGCAGTTTTACAAATTTGAGGAATATATTAACAATACCACCACTTTTTTATGTTTTACTTCTACTGTGTCTTCTAAGAGTATAAATTTTCTGGATGTCGGTGTAGAGGTTGATGAAGGTGGTACTATATTTCCCAGGACTATATAGGAAACCACGCCATGTTAACCACCTACTTTCCAGGGGTAAAATGCATCCATCATATATTTTAATAATGTTGTTAAGAACCACATGTTTAGAGCCTCTAGGCTAAATGTTCGAGAGAGAGATTTTAATAATCAAGTAAATATTTTACAGCAACAATTAGAGAAAAGGGGAGAACTGGTAGGGCTAAACCATACTTCTCTAAAGGGGATGATAAATGTAAACAAGATAGGAATGTCTTACATGAGAGAAAATGTCTCCTCTTACATGGAAGTTATAAAGAAATACTGGAACATTTTAACCACTGATAAGGAAATAAGTGAAATAATAGATCCTAAACCTAGATTCCTGTTCCAAAATATGAAATCTTTGAGGAGCAACTTTGTTATCCAACATACAGAAAGAGGGAATATAATGTTAAAGCTACTGTACCTTGTGCCAAGTGCTCAATATGCCAGTTTATTGATAGCACAGCACTGTTTGATCATCCTGACCGAAGGAAAACATACCACTTTAATGTGTTTGCCACCTGTAATACAGAGCATATTGTTTATTTGGCCTATTGCTTACAATGCTTGAAGTTTTAGGTATGCAAAACTGATAGGTCCTTAAAAGAAAGAATTATCATCAAAAATAAATTATCAAATAAGGTTAGTGCTTTGGCAAAGCATTTTATAGCCACAAGCCCAGAGCATACGTTTAAGTTCATGGCCATAGGCAGAATTTATGAGACTATAAGGGGTGGTGATGTACGGAATGCAACAGAACAACTAGAAACTAAGTGGATAATCAGGCTGAGGGGTGATCACTGTCATGGGCTGAATGAATATGTACCTATCAAACCTAGGTTAAAATCCAGACCTTTGAATACATAGTGATTTTTGAAGTTAAATTTTGATAAAATTATTTTTCCCTATATATATATTTTATATATATTTTTATATATTTTTTTTTATTTTTGCATACATTTCCATGAGCATATACATGCTTTTTATATTAGCTTTGAATCAGAACATGTGTGTATGTGCTTGTTTAAAAGTTCTGGAGTACAATGTCATGTGATTAATTAATGATTAGTAGTTTTGTATTTAATTGAGTAGTATGCTAGGTTTGGTATTGGTATCTGATGAAGCAGCAGAGTCTGCGAAAGCACTTACAAATTTATTTTAAATCAAATTTTTATATTAGACAACTTGGATGTCCTTCTGTCTTGGTGGAATTATTTGTTTGACTAACTGTTACTGGACTCTCACTTGGATTGGCTGGCGATTGCTTTTATACTCTTAAAATAAACAAAATTGTCAGAAATTATTCATCATACATCCTAGACACTTGACTTTCTGAAAAAGGTTACAGAAATTTGAATCAAGTCATACACAGTACTTGTCACCACTGATGTGGAAGCACGTTACACAGTACTTCCAAAAGTACTACATTGAGGCAGTTAAAGAATTCATGGGCACTAGGACTTCCCCCAACCCCACAGAAATACATGCAGTAGGTGAGCTCATGAATACAGTACTTAAAAACAAACTACTCTCATTTTAACCAGAGATGCTACAAACAAACGAGGAGAATAGCCATGAGAGCTGTAATGGCTGGCAAACAGCCTTAACAAAGTGGAAAATGCCATCTACATCTCAAAGTATTTCACCATATATGAACTATTATTGCTTTACTGAGGATATTTTCATATCATGGAACACCTTGGTAGGAAAGTGTAAAGAATTATTTGACTACATCAAAAAGCCAGATTTCCTGCGTTTCACTAACTGCTACATCTTTGAAAAGCTAGCATTTCTGGATCTCACCATTTACAAAAAAGAAAGTGATAAGTGTTAAACAATGATCCATTTAGAAAATCCACACAAGTCAACCTGTTGCAACTTGCAAAGAGTATGCACCCCAACATCACAAAGAAAAAACATTACAACGTCACAAAGGATGGCAACAGCTTGCATATCTGGGGAAATTATGTAGTTTCTGCATAACCTGGACAAACTACTAAGTTACTTTCTTCAAACAGGGTACAGTGAGAACCTAAAAAAAGGACATACTTAGCCCCATTTCAACCATGAAAAGCGCAAACACCCAACACTATTCAATCCACCACAAAGTGAACAAATGAATATAATGAGTTCACAGAATGATACTGATAAAGAAAAACATAAAATAGTATGACTTTCACATTTTTAAAGGACTCTCTAGGGGGAAAAAATGTACCTTGTGTGGAAATCGGAGCATCATCTGTGGAAACCAGTCCCATTTTTAAACTATCTGACCCCGAGACTACTTTCATTTATTGCAAAGGGTGGCATATTAGGGCCTGGGTAGAAGGACATGCTTTGCCAATTACCAAGTCAAATGCTGGCACCTTTCCCTGTATGCCTCCAGAATGCAAATGCTGTGACTAAAATAGTTATGTCTTACCATAACGTTCCATCTGTACTGTTGATCCTCTTTCAGTCATTATGTATGGGTATCGGTTCCCACCTCGGAACCGAGCCGGCCATCTTCCAAGCTCGTGTCAGCTACAAACTTTTGAGCTAAAACTGTTATCCAGAATCCCCCTCTCCGTTACCTCAGATTGAGTTTGCAAGTTCAAAAGGCAGAGGCTACCTCTGGTCAAATGACCAAAAAGAACCGGATGGTGAGATCCACTAGAAGCCACAGGAGGGGGAAGGAGGGAGGGTCGTAATGACTGAACGAGGATCAACAATACAGATGGAACGTTATGGTGAGACATAACTTCTTTATCTGATAGTTAATCCTCATTCATTCCTTACATATGGGACAGAGTCCCCAGCTACCTCTATTCCTGGGAGGCTCTCATGGAAGCACATTCCCGAGCACCACATAACCAAAAGATGCTCTTCCCCTGGAGGCAAAATCCAATTTGTAATGATTGATGAAGTTATGAGGCGTAGCCCAGGTTACAGCTGCACATATGTCATGTAAAGAAGCTCTGGCATGGAAGGCAGCAGAAGTTGCCACCGACCTTGTCGAATGAGTCTTGATGGTAGTCGGCAAAGGAATATTACTTTGTGTATAAATGAAGGTCACAAGGTCTTTCAACCATCTAGCCAATGTGACCTTAGCAACAGCAGATCCTAATCTAGGTCCAGAACAGACCAAAAATAACTGGTCTGATTTATGAGAGGCCTTAGTCCTATTCAAGTAGAAACGAATTTGCCTGTGCATATCTAGGGTATGTAGGCAATACTCTCCTCTGTTTAAATGATTGGGGAAGAAAACTGGCAATTCAATGGTTTGATTAATGGACATTTCAGAGATCACTTTTGGAAGAAGGGAAGGATTATTTCTCAAAGACACTCTCTCTCTATGAAAAATCAAGTATGGACACGATGCATAAGGCTTGAAGCTCAGAGATATGTCTGGGAGAAGTAATGGCGACCAAAAACAAGATTTTCCATGACAAATATTTGAGGTCGCATGAAGAAGCTGGTTCGAAAGGTGATGGTGTCAGAGCTTGTATAACTAATGACAGGTCCCATGGTTGAATAGGTTCTCTAAAAGGGGGCTTTAGATGATTCACACAGTTTATGAAAGTCTTGCATAAGGTGACATAAGAGAGGAGTCTTGGACACCCTCATGGAAATTAGATATTGCAGCCAAATGAACTCTAATAGTAAAGGCCGGGGGACCCGATTGGTGCTGAAAAAGGATCTACTTTCAGCCAACAGGTAAATCTTTTCCACTTGCTTAGATAAGTAATTCTAGTGGAAGACTTATGAGATGCAATAAGAATGTCCTGTACTGGTAAAGAAAGATCATTCTGCCTGGCAATCAAGGGAATTGGAGGAGCCAAACTGTGAGCTTCAGGCTGTCCAAGTTGGGATGAATCAGATTCTGCAGATGGGAGATCAACCCCGGGGTTGGAGAGAGGATCCATGGTTGATCTAGCAGGTGAGGCCAAAGGAAGGGCAACCAAATCTGACGAGGCCAATATGGTGCTATGAGGATCATCTTGCTCTTCAACTGACAGGCTTTCTTCAGAAACTGGACTAGAGCGTCCCTGGGTGACTGATCCGGAGGGGGAAATCAGGGCGAAGTAGTTGCTGCATTTGTAATTGGTTGGGGATGCAAAGAGGTCACAGCAAGGCCAGCCCCAGTGGTGGAAGATCTCCGCCACTATCAAGGGATTCAGGGACCACTCGTGAGGTTGTAGAATGCACCTGCCGTGTGTCTGCTATCACGTTAAAACTCCAGGGAATGTGCGTTGCTAGAAGAAATGGTTGGTAGCCATCGCCCATTGCCATATACTCATGGCCTCTCGACAAAGGGGGTAAGATTTGGTTCCGCCCTGTTTACTGATATACCAGACCACCGCCATGTTGTCTGATGTATTGCAATAGCCCCAGATGGCAGCAGGGGATGGAATGCTTGCAATGCAAGAAGCACTGCCCTTAGCTCTAGAACATTTATATGCAGTTGGGCCTCCAATTCGGACCAAGTGTCTTGGATTGTCTGACCCTGACATAGCCCCCCTACCCCATCAGGGAGGCGTCCATGGTCACTGTAGCCTTGGGCTGCTGGGGGAGATGGGGCGAGACCATTGTGACGGGTTGTGGGCCATCCACCAATTTAAATCCTGTTTGCACCTGTGAGTTACTCGAATCTGGACTGAAACAGGATGCTGAAAAGGATACCATTGGGTGAGCAGTAGCCATTGTAGAAGCCTCATGTGAAACCTGGCCAGGGGGACAATGGTGATGGAGGCTGCCATGGAACCCAACAGCTGTAGGACATTTCTCCCTTGAAAGGTTTGTGATCAGTTGTTGCTTTATCCTTAGAATTCTGTGCTCTGGAATGGATGTTCTGCAATTCTTTGTATCCAATATGACCCCTATGAATTCTGTAGACTGAGATGGGGTGAGACTGGATTTTTGCCAGTTTATGGTTATGCCCAGGGCTCCTTCCAATAGATGTCTGGTGGGGGCGGAGATGAGCCAGTCGTCTAGGTATGAAAACACCTGGAATCCTTGTGGTCGCAAGTGAGCTGTGATGACTGCCATGCACTTTGTGAACACTCTGGGGGCTGTAGAGAGTTTGAAGGGCAGTACTCTGAACTGGTAGTGACTGGCTCCCACACGTAAGCGCAGAAATCTTCTGGATAGCCTGCCCACTTTTATGTGATAGATCTTCAAGATGCGTACTATCAAGCACATTCAATCATCTTTTTCCAAAATCGGGAGGATAGACTGTATAGTGACCATCCTGAACTTTTATACTCTTACAAACTTGTTCAATACACTGAGATCCAAAATTGGTCTCCAGCCCCAGGTTTTCTTTAGCACCAAAAATAGTCTTGAGTAGAATCCGGATCCTATCTGGCCTGGAGGGACTATTTGGATGACTCTTTTTCTTAACAGCTTTGCTATCTCTAGTGCTGCTTCTTCCCTTTGACTAGGTGGAACGTCGGGTAAGTTTGTTGGGGGGTCAGGACAAAGATCGAAGGGGATATGGTAACCTCTGGTTATTATCCTTTGTACCCAAGAGTCGGTGATGGTTAGCCAGGCAGAAGTGTACAAGGAGAAATGACCCCCAACCACCTCCAGAGGAAAGGAGTTGGGCCGTTCTTCAGGAGCGCTGATCAATGGTACAAGAAATACCCGAAGGTAATGAAGAAAAGGGATCTACCAACAATGGTATAGAAGAAAATACCTTGCGGTAAAAAAGATTGAAAATTTTTAAGAAGAGAGAGTCACTAAATGCGATAAGGTAAGAGAAAACAATTTAGAAACTTTTCTGAGAGAAAAAGTTGTTTTAGACTAGTATGACAACAAAATATTGTACTTGGCTCAAGAGAAGTAGCTTGACACGACCGAATGGCAATGCGGCAAACGAAATCTGGGGTAACAGGGAGAGGGGAATTCTGGATAAGAGTTTTAGCTCAAGAGTTTGTAGCTGACGCGAGCTTGGAAGATGGCCAACTCGGTTCCAAGGTAGGAACAGATACCCATACATAAGGAATGAATGAGGATTAACAATATCAGATCAGCTGTTATCATCTGAACTCAAAAGGTATACTATGGCACAGCGAAACAGGACTGCAAAAGCAAGTTTGCAGTTTACAGGGCCAGCTGCACAGCATGTACAGCATTCTACACAGGCAAGACTTTCAATGCCATAAAGGTACGAGTTACTAAACTCATCCAACTAAAATATCTTAAAAATCTACTAACCAGACATGCTCTACACTGGAGATACTGAGAAATGTGTGCTCCACACAGTTGAGAAAGTAACATCTGGCCCACTTAAAGGCAACACAGGAACTATACTTGAGAAAGAAACTAGAGTGGCAAATTCACCTAAAAGCTCGCTGGCACCCATAGCTGAACACAAACTGCGAATCAAATCTGTACTTGAACTTAGTAAAAGAGTATTATGGTCGTGTTTTCTAACGGTTAGTGAATTATACCTTCATTGTATTTTTAAATTAGCATTATATTCACATTGGTTGACTACCACACAAAAATGCACTTTTAAATGTATATGGAATAAGGCCTTCTAAAAGAGTTCTCATTTCAAATTCCAATGTATATGTCAGGAATAGTATTTCAAGTAAGTACAAGTGTTAAAATTTTTCTGCATCAAGTTACAGAAGATGTTAATATTGGTTTACATACTCTCACTGTTTAAAGTAGCTAAACCTGTTGATTTTTTTTTCTGGTGTCATAACTCTGTCATGAGCATATATTTTATTTAGTGGAGATGACCATATGAAAGCACTTGATGCCATTACACAGTTCTACACTTATCTGATGAAGCCTCACCTACGTACTAGTAGTTAGGCGAAAGCTCTTTAGACTCCCGAGTTTATTATTTTGTTCTTTTTCCTTACTTGCATCAGTTTCAAGAACAGCAATAAACTGATGAGGTTTCTCAAGGCCAAAATGTACCTTTTACTTCATGTCAGCACAGTCTCCCTACCATAATCATATATCTAAGTTTAAGTAATAAACCTCCCTTGCCTCATTTTATGTGGTCTGAGGCAATGCTGCCTTCCTGTTCCGATTATATTCACCACTTCCTATTAATTAGCCCTAGCTTCACACATTTTGACTTGGCTTGTGTTAGTTTACAACTTGTAACATCTGCCCTGTTTTAGTATGCAAGACTATTGGCAGTGGACCTATCTTTATACTATACCTAATGTTTCTTTGCACTGTATTAATAATTATGAATTATTTTCTACTTGTTTAAATTAATTATAAATGGCTTAACATCTTGCTTATACCTGATGATCAAGTAAATTCAGTATACTACCAAGGACTAGATAGTCTGTACAGTTGCATCTTTTTCCACTCTCCCTAGAAATCTTGGCAAAGGTTTTTTTGCTAAAGGCACTGGTACAAGACACAGAAGGCTCACCGATTCCCATTGTGGGAACTACACTTTGCTGTTTTATGAGGATTACTAGTGTGGCAACTAGGACTTATGACAAATTATTGACAACCTCTTATAATGTATAACCAAATGAAAGAGACTAAGGCACACACCCCCGATGATGGACCACGAAGAGAAGGATGAATAAAAACACTTTACTGTACAGTTAATTATGCGCTTTCATCCTGTGACATTCAGGACTTCTTCAGAATAAAATAATACACTTTTGCCCCAATACAAGTAAAATTAAATGCCTTTATTAGTCCAGGTTTAAATGATTAGGTCTCTACCAGACCATAAAGTAGAGCATCAAAGCTTTGCATATTTAACTCCTGCTCCACATATGTAACTCCTGCCCCACATATTTATTTATTCATTATTTGTTAACACCTTAGGACTGGATTAACAGCGATTCACATACATACATGGATTCACTTTACATGTTCGACATTTTAAAACGTCGAATTTCATATGGCTGAGATCATATATTCGATGTTTTAAAACATTTAACCTGTAAAGTAAAAAAACAAACAAAAAAATTTTCTAGGACATTTTTTGCACCCCTCACTATTTAAATATACCAACTCCGAGATCACACTACAGCAAGGAAAAGGGAAAATTTCCCATTCCACATGGCATGGAGATCTCCACTTAACACGTTCGATAAATGTTGACTATTTGTTCTTGGCCATATGAAATTCGACGTTTTAAAACACTGAGCATGTAAAGTGAATCCACATACACACACATGTACTTTTGTATTAATATATTTAGTATTTGTTTATTGTATATTTTAGATTTTATCTTGTCGCCTCACAGTAAGACGTTGTCCTGTTCGATTCTCAGCTAGAGCGGCTTGTGTGTGGAGACATGCGTGAATGGGCGTACATACCTTCGTTGAAGGTTGTGCTTCAAGGCCGGCAACACGGCACGTAAAAATCTACTGACAATCATTAGCGGACCGGAGTTCCGCTGTGGCGACCCCTAACCGGGAAAAGCCGAAAGACACAATAACAACATCTAGTTAAGTTACCCATTTTTTGCAGCTTAGCTTTTTATATCCTTTCCTTACTTAGGTAATTATATAATAGATTTTCATACAATGGACTTGCAAGTTCCAAGCTGTATTGACCCACGTTTTCTTTAAAATTGAGAAAATAACACATTGCATACAGTTTAATATTAATGGTTCTAGTGTGTTAGACACATAGCTACATAAGGATATGTTTTGAAATATGCAATGGAGTTTTAATTAATATATGAAGTATTTCTCTTGGCACTTTTTACTTGGAGGGAGTATTTAAGTGTGCTGTAAGTGTATTATTTTATTCTGAAGAAGTCCTGAATGTCACAGGATGAAAGCACTTAACTGTACACTAAAGTGTTCTTATTCATCCTTCTGTTAGTGTTCCATTATCTGGTGTGTGCCTTAGCAGCTTTCATTTAGTTATTGTTTTTTTTTTTCTTAAGCAGTGGTTTTCTCCTTTTTAAATCTTTTATAATATACTTCTGATAGCATTTAAATGGAACAAACTGAAACAGAAGTCATTTTTCTCTTTTAATCCTAACTGATTCACTGTCATAGAATGCTGCAGTTTATCTTAGACCTAGCACATACAGAACCCTTTTTCTTCTCTGTGAACATACTTATAATTGATAAATCACTATAAAGTTGAATTTATCCCATCATGGAAAGGGTGGTATACTACCTGGCATTAAAGAAATAAGGTAGGTGCTTCTGGTCACAGGTTCAGCCAGATTATCGTTACTAGCTGCAGTTATGATTACTAAAGCATAATACTTTAGGACTGTTCATTGACTGGTTGCCATGTATTTTTTAGTACTTGTTGCCC
>NC_056733.1:79335605-79523105 GCF_019279795.1 Protopterus annectens | reverse complement strand
CGAGGAATATACCAATCCATTCTCTTTACCCACACCCTTTGCTGTTTCCAGAGTACACCTGGGGCACTAGGCACAGACCTCACTAACAAAATGGTAACCAAGTGCGCACTTGTATGTGAAATATAATGTTTGTAAACGTGAACTTGCTAAAACAGTTTGATTTCTATGTAAATTTACCTAAGTCATAATTCAATAAAGGTGGAGGAAGAGAAAGAAGAACTTATAGGTCCTTTACTTTTATGTACAGGCCAGGTATATTTTAATCAACCTGAGGAAGAGTTGGAGAAATTAATAAAAGAGCTGAAGGATTTGATTTGGGAGGGGGAAAGTAAAGGGTCAAGTGGGATAAATTGATCCATCCAGCTATAATTGAAAGTGGAAAGGAGCGATGAGGCCAGGTATATTTTAATCAACCTGAGGAAGAGTTGGAGAAATTAATAAAAGAGCTGAAGGATTTGATTTGGGAGGGGGAAAGTAAAGGGTCAAGTGGGATAAATTGATCCATCCAGCTATAATTGAAAGTGGAAAGGAGCGATGAGGCAGGGAGAATTTCATGAAATTAGGAGAGAGTGGAATTTTGGATGCAGATCATTAAGGAGAATAACAGCCACACAGAATATTATATTCATAAAGTAGCAGAAAGTATATGAAGAGCTAAAACATGAGAATGGAGAAAGGAGATTTTGCCAATGGGGATAACTACAAGTAGGGGTACAGAGAATAGACAAGAGGGGGCTGGAATTTACTGGAGAAAACTGGCAAAGGACCCAAGGGATTGGAAGCAAATAATTACTGAGGAAAGGTAACAGAATGGGACCAAGCCAAAAAAAGACATTTGGACTGCAGGCTAGAGACTGCCTTTCCTATCAGGTATTGCTATCTTGAGTACAGGCAAACAGAAAGGTACAGTGGGATCCTAAGTGGAAGACCTGGTCTGGTAGAGCTTTTAATTAAATCTACAACAGAACCTGCTGTTAAAAAAGGGGATAATTAGTAGGGCATGCAAAATACTGTACAATAACCATAGGAATTAATCACATGTGGTTAGAAAACATCGGGAAGAGAGATTAAATAAGAAATTTTTAAGGAAACAGTGGGAGGACATATGTACGGCTCCCAGATATGCAATAAAGTCTAGATGACTGAGGATTTTTGGTTGGAAGGGTTTGCATAGGTATTTTTATTCCCAAAGCAGACTTCAAAGAATTTTTCTTCAGGTAGATAGCAAATGTTGAAGGTGTGATGAAGAAAGAGGTAATTGGGAACATATGTTTTGGGAGTATAATGAGCTTGTAGACTTTAAAAATTCCCAACAGAGTTCTCTGTCAAATATTGGGTGAGCAAATAGTTATTGGGTGAGCAAATAGGTGTAACTAAATTATTCCGAATTGCCTAGACATAGTAAGGCCTTGTTAAGTTTAATTCTGGGACTGCCAAAAAAAGTAATTACCAGAAAATGGAAATCAAAGTTTAATCCAACTGTATTTGAAATATTGACCATTGTAACAGAGATAAAAAATTGGAAGTTGGATCTTTAGAAAAGATTAAAGGAAAATACATACAAAAAATGGAAATTGTGAGAACAATACACGCAGAATAATGTTTTGGAGGAGGAGGTTTAAGGGAAGTCAAGAACTGATCAATTTATGTAACAGTGAATTGTTGATAAATGTACAAAAGAATATATGTGATGTATAATGTTTGTATTTGGAATATGTTACTATGGTTTGTTCACATAAATGTAGGTTTGCCTATGTATTAACTGATAATTCAATAAAGGTGTTAAAAATAAAAAAGAACTTGAACCTCTTTAGTGCAACTTGTGATGCAAGCTGTCCAGTTCAAGAAATTACATTTAGCTTCCTACACTACACTTCATCATAATCTTATCTATCCCCATCGTGAAGCATGAGTAACCCTCCACCCCCACCCTCTGCTGCACTGCCAGCACTCCATACTTTTCTAAAAGTCTACTGAAAGGTAGGAAAACAACACTACATATTACATTTACTTTGGTCTGCATGTTTAATGACCTCTCTTTGAAGACTGTTGTCTTTGAAGTCTGTAATGCACTGGAAAATGTATGACAGTCTAACTCTGGCTGCCTAAAAAGGTTTAATGCAAACCATTTCACTTAACTGTATCCAGATATTAAATGAATGCAACAACAGAAAAGGAAATTACTCAATGATTAGACAAAGAAATTTCTAGCACTATACAAGGAAATGTGTACTTACAACTCTACCAACAATACCAAAGGAATAAACAGATGATTTACAGGAAAATAATAGTAAAAACTCATTCATGGATTATCAAATCCATTTAACAACTACCATGAAAAAAACTCAAACTTTGGTTAATTTATTTACAGCATTTACATGGAAAAATTAATGAGTTCTAGACAGCTGCCATAAAATGTCATGTCTGGAAAACAGGAAAAAAAAAACAGAATGGCAAACACAGCTATAAGAAAAACAGACAAACATGCTTTTTCTTATAACGCGCGCGCACACACACACACACACACACACACACACACACTAGAAAAGGTCAAATATTTTTAATAAATAAAATTAAAAAAAAACATCACCACTGATTACCTCTTTGTAAAGTGAACTGGCTTGACTTAAAAAATCTATCCATTTACAGTAAGTAATACAAGGATGACTGCCTTAACTCTTGGTCATTAAAAACTGAACACAGACTCTATGTGAACTAAGGGCCTCTACTAGTAGCCTTGATGACATCCCTAAAGCCAACAGGTAAGGGGACTCTAAATGTTTATGTTTTTGGTTAGAAAACTTTAGAATAACCATCACCACGTTCCAAGAACCATTTCGGCAAAATAAATTCCACACTCCAAAAAAACTAATTCAAGCAACTGGAACTGAACATAAAGTGTCCAATATCTGTAGTATGCTGTTAACAGACCTGAAATAACAGACTTCATCAATGTAACTTTTTTTGCAGTCAGACTTACGTCCAGAATGTTGTGTGCTGTAGAAGGTGGTCATTCCCTTCAACCACCTTGTCAGGTAACAGTTAACTAAAGTGCATTTTAATCAATTTTTGGAATAAGTGATAGAGTTATCCACTATGTACAAGACACTCTCCTCAGATCTGCATACAAATATGTTTGCGGATGGCCAGAAAGACAGTAAGGAGCAACTAGTGGATAAGAATTTACCACCTATTGAAAAAAAGCAACCATCACTCAGATATGAGACACCAAAACATGCACAGTCGTAGTGATCTGGATGCAGAGATGCAGCAAACAAACCTTGTTTCAGGTGTGCTGAATAAATAACTGAAGCAACTGAGTTGGAGATGAAGCTGGGGAGTTTCTAAGAGAATAATAGGATTCGACATTACCGCTATAATAAAGAAAGCATGAAGGATGCGAGGAATAATTTGGTAGAGCTGAGCAGCCTAATTGTTTATACTGAACAAGGAGGTATACTCAGAAGCTCAGATGAACTTTGAAAAGTGAAGTAACTACAGAACAAATTTATTTTACAGATTTTCAATAAGTAGTTGGCTGTTAATTTTTATGAATGTCTTATAATGTTTTATTTTATTAAATAAATGTCATATGAATTGTAACACACCTATGACATGGTCTTAACTGTTAAAGTCTGCCAGTTTTTTCATGATTTTTAAACTAGTAGTGCTGTACTTTATGTGCAAACTTGCCCATGGTACTGACATTATATACTGCTTTTATAAGATTTTACTTGTAGGTATATTTCCAGACCTCCACAGCAGTAAACTTTGTTTTTGTAAATCAAACTGAATTAATGTCATAAAAAAAGTAATTTGATAGCACATAAAACAAGAGGCACTGGCCCTTATTCCAAAATGATTTCTCTCAGTATAAGTGATCACTTACATTGACAGCAAGTGTTTTGGAATCTGGTCCCATAGTAAGCCTGTTTATAGATAAGCCTTAGGCCAAATTAAGTCACCGAGACCAGGTATTTCGGACTTGCACTGAGAGCAACTCTTTTGGAATCTGGCCCATTGTTTAGGAATATGCATTTAGGTACTGTGATGGGGCATTTTGGAGATTTATAGTCCAAAAGTCTGAAGCAATCTTGAAGAATCCTTTACCTTACAAAGACCACAACTTATTCTATCAATTATGGCCAAGGAAGTCAGAAAGCTAGTCCACGCTATTGAAATCAGCATCCCGATACCAAGAGGGATGACAGAAACTATTTTTTATATCTATCACAATCAAGTACTTAAAATGTACGCACTCCTGTAAATGATCCAAACACAACAGCCAGCACCTTTATTTTGCCCAACTCTCACCTTCAGCCGTCTCTATTTCCACCTTACCTAACACTGCTGCTGGGACTCTTTACAACACTTGAAATAGCTGTACACAGACTAGTTGTTATACTTCTGTGTTCTCATACATTTGTTCTTCCTTTTCCTATTGGGGGGGGCAAAAATGGTGCTAGCACTGTTTGATATCAAGTGTTCTGCATTCTACTGAAAATCGTTTAATAAGATATCAGTAAAATGCACTGTCTCGATCTAAATGTGCAGGTCTCTTAGTCATATATTATTTTGCATATTCTATCACCAGTCTATGCTTACAACTAATTTTATTTATATGCTGTTTCAGTAGTCTACATAATACTATATGGTTTTAACTGCATTTGTTTTGAAATACTGTATGGATAATTTATATTTTTGTTTTGAATACATCTTAAAAAATGTATTTTTTTACTGTCTGGTAGCCTGGGCTGTGGCTGAAAATGGAGTGAGTTTCAGCACAGTAACCCAGTTAATCATATAAATAAGGTAGGAAATTCTTAGCTACTGGATGACAGCAACATACAGAGTGAAGTTTATGATTTTCATTTACTTGGACAATGCATTTGTTTAGGTTGAAGGTGCACCTTAATTACACATGTATTCATACATTGTTTAAACAGAAAGAGAATTTAACACATGGATTTCATACATTGTTTAGACAGGAAGATAATTTAACTGGTTATGGAAAGCATTGACATAAGATTATTCTGTAGCTGAAGATGCCAGCATATGGCTAAATTAAATTAAAGTTAGTTATGTTTTTGGACTGTCTAGGCATCAAGGGAATTTAACTGGTTATGGAAAGCATTGACATAAGATTATTCTGTTGATGAAGATGTCAGCATACGGTTAAATTAAAGTTAGTTATGTTTTTGGACTGTCTAGGCATCAGGGGAACATTATTTTATTCGTTGTCAGGTGGTAACATTCAGGGCAAAGGTTCTTGCGCTGATCAATCAAGATTAAAAAAAAATAGAGTGATGACATTTTATTAGTTCACTGTCTTGTAGCCATGTAACAACCATGCAAAAACAGCAGTATTTTCATTATTAATAAATGTAACATTTAATTGCAATTTAAAAAATAAATTTCACATTTTATAAACTGTATTTTACTTAATACAATCAGTAAGGAAAACTGGTGCCCTATCTTAACCCCCTTAAGGGCAAGATAACTGCCGAGGCAACACCAGTAGCTTTCCCTTTACAGATTGCATGACCTATGTTAACCAGCAACAGTCTAGCACAGCTAGATATGAAACCAAACAGGTAATACACTTACATAAATTGTCACCTCATGCATATACATTCTCTATATCCACACACACTTCATATTCACAGTATGCAACCATGCATCGTCCAGTGTTTTCAACAATCATGTCACAGTAACCCACTGAACTTACAAGCCTACCTACCTATCTACAAATGGCCTCCATAACCATGAGCTATCCTGTAATATAACTGTATTACATTTTCTATACATGTTTTATATATGCCAATATACAAATTCAAATTGATACCCAATGTACAGGTTGTTAGGTTTAATGCTTTCTATTATTTTTCTTAGTTTTGTACCAAGAAACTACACTATTCATAGGAAAGTGTCATAATTAATATATCAGTGCATCGTTCTAAAACTATCATAAGCTTGCATGAACCTTTCCTCCACAGCTTCCAGTAGACATAGGGTGCACGAACTCAAAAACTAAATTAATACTCGTCAATAATCACAAAGAAAGGCCAACAGGAAAGTACTACAGAATACTGCAGCACTGTCACTTCGAAGTGCAGCATAAATAGGTATAATGCTTTACACCCCAATCTTAAATACAAATGAACACTGCCAAATTATACAGAATGAATAAACAAAAAATACATCAAGAATAAAAAATGCTTACACAAGACTGCAATTTGTTAATAACGCGACTTTAAAGAATTCTTCTACCCATACAACCACTGGCTTCAACACTCAAAAAAACACAATGTTTTGAACTGTGTAAACAAATGTTTACAGTATAGAGGTGTACAAAGAATGCTTATGTGAAAGTGTCCCCTCCCTGTACATCTGGATGTAACATTTTGATGTGTGAGTACATTTTTAAAATGATAGGTGGGTGGTAGGTGCATACAACCTCTGCTATATCAAGAAATCTGTATTAACAACAAAGTTACATTTAATAATAATGTTTTTAGCGGTAATGAATGATAGCATTTAGTGACTAAATTCGTTATCTATACTAGTAAATATAGTGACAACAGCAGAAGTAAAATGAATACAAGTTCAAGGCAGATTTGCCAAGGGTGGTATAACTACAAAGTGACAACGAAGTTTAACCTATTTGATACAGGGTGGCTTGCAGTCTTAAAGCAGTTAAGAACCTCACTGACACAAAGGTAAACTTCTTAATGCACGAAAGCTGTTAAAGGGCAGGCCAGCATCACTCACCTGTCGGAGTTTGTCCTCTATTTCCCTTTTCCTAGTTGAAGCATCATCAGTAGGAATCATCTTGCTCCAAGTTTCTTAACAGTTACCGTGTAGCTACTCACTGATCCTGTTACACAGCTAACTTACGTTCTCAGAGATTCTACTTGAACTGTCAACATATACACTTCCGCTTCCACTTCCGCCTAGTACGCTGTATTTCTGGTCCTATCTACTGTACGCAAGTATAACGGCTTCCTGTCTTGCCTTCAGCTTGGGATTTCTAACGCTGTCCATAAATTTTTTTCTGGGTTGTAAATCCGTGTTTGATTAGTGAGTCTCAGTCTTGTAATTGTTTAGATGGCTCCCTGTTTAAACGTAGAGTAGCATAGCGCTCAGCCTGTTACCGCCAGAATCAGAGGCAATC
The DNA here is from genome assembly GCF_019279795.1 of Protopterus annectens. Lineage (NCBI taxonomy): Eukaryota > Metazoa > Chordata > Ceratodontiformes > Protopteridae > Protopterus > Protopterus annectens. Next base: position 79,515,931 of record NC_056733.1, on the reverse strand, counting down.
CAGAAATATTCGGGGACTTTGTTTAAAAAATATATTAGTACTTTTAACTGAACAGCCCGACAAAATAGACTTGTGAAAGAACGTACAATGTTCACAGTGTTGAACGCTCCTGCAGTAGCCTTAGCTCTATGGGGTTATATCCTGCCAATCATATGATTCTGACTCAAAATGTAGCTCTGTCCTTAATCTGTCCTAAAACTGATGACATTTGGAGAAAAGGTGGTGAATTGCACTTAGTAAACAATGACAGTAATGAAGGTTGTAGACATTATTTACTTCAGAAAATGCTTATTAAATCACATTATTTTATACTGTTAGTGTAATTTGGGGATTGAATTGAATTGGAAATAGCTTTCTTGCTTTTACTGCAAGAAAGCACTGCATGCATACTTCATCTTATACAGCTGTGTTTGTGTTAAATTGAAAACAGCTTACTTGCTGTTACTGTTACGTTTACAATACCGATGCAGGGCATGTTAGACAACTACAGCTGTCAGTCAAAACTGCCAATCATGACAGACACGCCCAAAGTTGACTTCGTATGCTGAAAAGTTTTGTTGTTGAAACGGAATATGTTAGTGCCGTTATAATAATATAGGATGCTTTTAAAATATTAATACTTTTGAGATACGTTAGTTATAAGTAAGAGGGTTGCACCTCTAATTATCGTCTGACTTCCTCAGACTTCCCACAGAAATGGAACGGAATATGTCAGTGCAGTCAGGGGCGGGGTTTGCTACTGCGCATCCTGCGAGGCTCTACACTGTTATATAACCGTGTAAAGTGCCCGATTCTGTTGAGATTAGTCCCTGTTTGGTTGAGAGCTGTGCATTGACTGAATAAGATAATGTGAATTAATATACATTTTAAGAAAGAAAATAAGTCTATTTAGTTTAATTATTGTCGTTTCTTAAGTGTAATTCACCTCCTTTTTTCCAAAAGTCACCAATTTTAAGAAGGAGAGAGATAAGTCAAAATCAAGGACAATTGAGAGTTGTGCCAAAGGATATAACAGCCGGCCAGCTTCCAAACCTTCACCGCACATTCCATGAGCTCAAACTGCCAGGCAACTCGAGCTGACTAAACACAAGTTTGGGTGCTAAGCCCTTCAGAGCTGTATTTCTACCAAAGATGATTCTCTTCTAAGGATGTCTAAGGGTTCTGTACTGGGACCTCTACTGTTTATCTACTTTTCTGAATTAAAAGCCACTATCAAAGTGCTCTGTCCGACTAAGTTTGCAGATGACTGGAAGCTAGGAGCAGTCATTGAAACCCCAAATGACTTTGCCATCCTGCAGGAAGGTTTGTCTCAAATAAATAACTGGTGGCAAAAATCATGGTCTGGAAATGACAACAAATGCATCATGGTATCCTTCGGGAAGTCATCTACCCCAGGGAACTACTACACTGACAATACTTGGGATTTGGGAACTTATGTGGACAGTGCTCTAACTTTTGTCAACATGTATCTATTGTTGTATGAAAGTCCTTCTACATTGTACAGCTTGTAAAGAAAGGGATTGCGTCTAAATCTAGGATGTCATTGTCCTCCTTTACGCGGCTCTTAATAGGTCAGTCATTGAATATAATGCCCCTTTAGGCATTTACCTGGAGAGATACATACCCCCTTTGGCATGTATCTGTTCAGACTCTGCAATAACTGGAACACCCACAAAGATATGTTACTAAAAAGGATACAAGACCTAAACAATATGTCTTACATGGACCGACTCAAAGCCCTGTCACTATACTCTTATCCTACATACTGCTAAGAGGTGACTTGTGTCTGGCATACAAGGTACCCTCCAGTCCATCACTGATGGATTTAATGCACATCAGCAAGTCAAACGGCATCAGAAATACTTGGTCTAGGGATATAAATTTCTTCTGCAACATCAACAGAATGGTTTGGAGGAACAGCTGTGTTTCTCAGGATACCGCTGCTGTGGAACAGACTCCCCATCAACATAAAACAAAGTTCATTCCTGTCCATTTTCATATGCAGCTTAGATATGTGGATGGGAAACAGAAAATTTATCCCAGGGCTACCCCTTACTACTAATGGACAGAGGCAATTCCTAAATGCTTTATCCCATTAATGAGTGCCCTGAAATTATCTATGGTATAAACCCAGATATTCTTATTAGGAGTAATATGTAATTATCAACCATGAAATGGGTAAGCGCATCTATAACCAAATGGGATAGGTTATTTTGAGTACAAAAGGAGAAAATGTCTGGGCTTAAAATGGAGAGCAACGGCTGCAAGTCTAATACTTACCTATGAAGATCGATAGTGGTGTTGCTTTCCTGGGCAGATAAGTTCCCTTTGGAGTTAAAAAAAACTTCCATTTTTAACCCAGTTACTTCTGGTGTAGCACCTACAGCTACTATGGATCAGGGGTTAGACGTCCTCTCTACAGCTATTGGGGTCCCCTCAGTGGGCAAAGGAGAGCCACACTTGTCAGTCCTGGGAGAGGGAACAGGGAAGACTTTCCTGTTTTGTCAGAATGTTGTGCCCATTCCTGGGGAAGCTGCTGCTGCCATTAATAACACTGTTGGCCCCATTTTCCTGTCAAAAAGAAACAGAAAACTAGACTTTTATCTACTTCTTAAATTTCCTTAAACAGTAGTTTATTGAGTCTGGTTCAGGGTTTAATTCAGGCTATTAATCTTTGTTATAAAGTAGTTTATGGTAAGAGAAAGAGGGATACCCTCTTTATTGAAGAGCTCACTATCTGACTCTTCCTAAGGGTGGGGTTTCTCTTTCTCTGAGACTATTTCTAGAATGTGCTGATGGTTTTCAGTGAGAGAACACTGAGGTTTCTCTGTCCCCAAGAAATACTATAAGCTGTTAAAGAATGAATTTCCAGAATCTACATCCATTCCTCAAGTTATTTCAACTTTAGATGTGTGCGTTATTGCCTGCAGTTTTCTTGACAGATAGCCAGATTTTAGCCCTCCTTTTCCAAAATTTCAAAGGGATTTCTAATTCCTCATCCAGTTTTGGTAAGAAACAAAATAAGCTGTTAAAACAAAATGCAGGTAAATAGACATTTAAGAAAAAATGGCAAGGAGTTCCAAGAAAAATTCTGTAAACTCCCAAAACCAAAGACAGTCCAATAAGTCAGAATGACTATTTAAGAGACTTTGTCCCCCTTTTCCCATTCATCCCACCCTGGCAACCCCCTTTTTTTCTTCTAGAAAGTCTGAATTTCTACTTTTATCTTTGGCAACAGATAGTTTCAGACAAATTAGTTCTGAAGATCATTCTTCAGTGTTACAGATAGTCATGGGAGGGAATCTAACCTTTCCGGGAGTAATTCCTCATCCTGCAGACCAGACTCTTTTGTTTCCACCTGTCCTTCATCACATGCTGTCCCAGGGAATGATAGAGCCAGTTCCCCCTTCCCCAGGTTTGAAAGGGGTTTTATTCAAGGCTTTTTCAGTGCCAAAGAAAGAAAATGCTTGGAAACCAGTTTTGGATCTTTCTTTTATAAATCTGCTTTTGATAGTGCCCACATTCAAAATATTACTTCACAACCTGTTACCTCTTCTTCCTGTTTAAAGTATCCTGATAACACTACATTTAAAAGATGCCTATCATTACATTCTTATTCATCTAGACTTCAGGCATTTTTTAAGGTTTGGTGAGTCTAGATCACATTACCAGTTTTATGCCTTATTCTTTGGCCTATCCACAGCACTAAGAATATTCATAATGTGTCTAGCTCCATTTATAGTGTATTCCAGTGTACATAGTATTCACATTTTTTCCATATGTAGGCAACTTACTTATCTTTGCATAGTCTTTTTCAAAGTGTTAGGAATCTCTGTTTTAGGTGAGAGATCTTTTACACCAGCTTGGATTACAAGAGAAAATTCAAAGGTCTTTCTTGACTCCTTCTCCGAGATTGTGTTTCTAGGATGTCAACTAGACACCACAGTTCAAACAGCTATTCTTCCACAGGAAAAAAAAAATATATATATATATATATATATATATAGAGAGAGAGAGAGAGAGAGATCTATTTCTAAGGTCCTCTACTCAGACTTTGTTCACTAGAAGGGAATACCTTAGGATTTTGGGTCTCATGGCTTCTATGATTCTCAAGATACCCTTTGTAAGACTCCACATGAGAAAGATACAGTGATATCTGAAATCTCTTTGGTCCCAGTACCAAGGATAGAAGCAAGCACATAAATATAAAAAAGATGTTTACCCTGATCCAGGCACTCAATTCACTGAGTCATCTTTGGTCCCCCAAACCTCTTCAAATTGTTACAAACAATACCACAGTTTTATGGTAAATCAACAAGCAAGGGAGAATCAGGCCATACCCCCTTTGCAGACAGCCATGATAACTTAGGATATAGCTTCACAGCACAGTCTCACTCTACAGGCATTTTACATTCTGTCAGAGCAAACTTGTGCAGCGGACAAGCCGAGCAGGAACATGGCAGATCCTCACAAACAGAAACTAGATCGGGGATCTTCGAAGATTTGATCCATCTATGGGGAGTTGCTCAAGTAGACCTATTTGCCTCCTCTCTGAACAATCAGCTGGCAAGATTCTGCTCCAGGACTCCATGCAAGAAGACCTGGAAGACAGATGTCTTTTCTTTTCCTTGGACAGGAATGTTCCTTCATGCATTCTTTCCACTAATATCCAGGGTAGTTCTGAAGATTCATAAGAAATCTCCAAAAATCATTGTGATGACTCCCTTCTTGCCCAGACAGCTGTCGTTCTCCCTTTTTTTGGACATGGCCAGGGGCAATTAAATAAGCTACCTCACAGACTGGATCTACTTACACAAGAAAAGGTGTGAGTGATACACTCTGATCCCAGTCAACTTCATTTGACTGCTCTTTAGGTACTTGTTTACTGAGGACCTGTGGCAGGTACTATTGGACATAAGAAAGCCTCATACTAAAAATCATATATTATTAAATGGAAAAGGTTTTCTAGTTGGTGCCAACAACATAACCAGCACCAATTTGAGGCTAGTTGTTCTCTGGTTTTACAATATTTGCATGAGTTACTATCCTATGGACTCTCTTACTCCTCCATCAATATTAATTTATTGGCCGTTTTAGCATGTCTGCCTAGAGGTCCTACTCTTTCAATGCATTCTGATGTCAAAATGGTTTTGAAAGGGATTTTGTAAAAGAGGCTTCCAAAAAAACTGGTGGCCCATCCTTGGGATCTTAATTTTGTGTTAGAGAATCAGCACTTGCTCCATTTGACCCAGCTAACCTAGCTAACCTGAGGTTCTTAACATACAAAGCAGTTTTACTGATTGTTCTGACCTATGCAAGAAGGGTATCTGAGTTGCAAGCTATTATGTTGAGTCAATCTCGTTTTCCACAAGGACGGAGTTTCTTTGAGAACCATTCTTTCGTTTATACCTAAAGTGGTATCTGAGTTTACTTTAAACCAAACTATCCATCTTCCCATTTTCTTTCCTAAACATGAAAGTGAAGGAGAAAGGATACTTCATACCTTGGATGTCCATAGACAACTTAGGTACTATCTTGACAGAACTGAATCTTTCAGATCTTCAGAACAAGTGTTCATTTATTGTGAAGGAAGGAAGAACAGACAGTCTGTGTCAAAATAGACTATTTCCAAATGGTTGTCTAAGGCTATTACCTTTTGTTATATTCACCATAATGAAACTATTCCAAGAAGCATCAACGCCAACTCTACCAGGGCATTGGCTTCATCTATGGCTTTTTGGAAAAGCTTGGATTCTTTAAGTATTCTAGAAGTTGCTGCTTGTTCCTCTGTACATAATTTTACAAAGCACTATAACCATGATTCTTCTCTAGGTCCGGACAGGCTTTGCTTGGACAATTCTGCAAGGGCTCCTGGACTATTCTTCTTTCCAAAATGTAGTAAGCTAGGATAATCCACCCATATAGCTAAGGGTACTGCAGCAGTGATTACTATGATGAACATAGTATACCATAACAGTAGATGTTCAAATGATCACTGCTGCAGTAGTCCATCCCTCCATTCTCCTTGTTTTTTGGTATGTTGTTTATGCTAGGGTGTAGACATTTATTTTTTTTGTTTTTCCTTTGGTATATATCTAACCAGGCATATCCAACAAATGGAACTTTCCACAGAGGTTCCTCACTAAAAGAATACAGGGTGTAAGTAATATGTCTTATGCAGTTCACCTCAAGGCCCTATCCCTGTATTCTGTCTCCTACAGGCTTTTGAGGGGAGATCTATGTCTGGCATACAGGGCACTGTCAGACCCCACTCTGATGAACCTCCTGCATAATCACAAAACAAACAGCACCAGAATTACCCATTCTAAAGACTTAAGCCTTGCCTGTGATATAAATAGAACTTACTGGAGAGATAGGTATGTATCCCAGAGACTACCCCGTCTATGGAATAGGTTCCCCATCCATGTGAAGCAGAGTTCCTCCTGAACCCAATTCAAGTGCATCTTGGATAATTGGATGGGAAACTGGGAAATTCATCCCTGGTTTGGCTCCTATGTCTCTAATGGACACAGGTAACCTGTAAATGGTTTATCTCCCAGGCCCATGCTTAAACTTATCAAGGATATCAGAACTTGTCAGAGATTTGGGATGCATGGCTGGGCTTAAAATGCCCTCATGGTCATTAGAAGTAAACATCTATGAACCTAGTACTGAATACTGGTACAGTCATTAGGATTTGCAAACGTTCATAAGCTACAAACATTTCTTTGATCAGCAAGTATCATCTACAGTAAGGACACAGTTTAAAAAAAAGTAAAGCTACAGACTCATCTGACATCCTCTTCCTGCTTTCATAATATATAGCATGTCATTAAACTTAGAAATCAAGAAAAAACAGTTTTTCATTTATACCATTGATTTGTCCAGATCGTAAATGTGCTTTGAGAACTACAAATCCATATTTTGTATGCAGATTGGTCTTTGGTGTCTAATTGACTCCTAGTTTGTGAACCCAATACTGAGGTTTCCAAATAATGCAAAAAGTGCAGATATGCAGAACATGACCGCCTCCTCTTTAATTAGATTATAAGACTCAACATCTAATGATCATCTCAGTGTGCTGTATTATTCTAGACTAGTGCTACACCTGTTCCCCTTCCAATAACTCTGTTCTTTAAAAGTAGGTGCTTTAATGTCTGTTTCCCTTGTGTGGTTAGAAAACAACCCTTCATGACCACTCACAAAGGTCATTCACTAATGTGATAATGTCATGGACTGACAGTCAGCTCTGTAGCTGTGTCCCATAAACCTGACTAATGCGGATAACATTTCCTAGGATGCAGGATGGAGAACAGTGGTGCAACAGTGTACAGTCCCAGTCTGCAGTCACTGCACAGAGTGATGCAGAAATGTTTCAGGCTCTTTTGGCACTGCTGTACAGTACAGAACATTTGTATATCATGTTAATTATGGAATCAGTTTCTGCTGTGGATCCTATTTTCTGTAGGTCTGTGGCATCATTATAGGGGTGTAATGCTGTGTGGTTGTCACACTTAGTTGCTGTGGTTCCCCAATGGCTCCAAATTTGTTTTTATGTCTTTAGAGAAATGTTGTTGTATAGACTGGGCTGGTTCTGTGATGCTATGTCTCAGCTATGGTCTTCTCTGCACAATATTACAGAAACTAGACAAAAGGTACAGCATTCTCTGTTAGTAGTTGTAGACTGTGGTTGTCCTGACATAAATCCTGGCAACATCTTCATAGTATACTCTATGACTCACACATTTGTTAATCCTCATTTGTATACCTACTGCACAACTGGACATATCCCGATGGTCAGTACAGTCTGAAAGTACTCCAAGGTGCTTGGGCACATATCAGAACTATGTCACTCTTGACCATCATTATAAATCTTGTTCTATGAGTTTAATGGTTTGTACAATTCACTATTAGGAGATAAAATTGTATGTGTGATATTACAGAAGACAGTATGAGAAACAACATTTTGTCAGAAACAGATTTAAGTTGGAGGAAGCTGCTAATATGTGTAGTGTTGGAGAGTTAACCAGTGTTACAAATAAATGAATCTGATGAAGATTTAGATATGTATAACATTAAACTGAAGAAAAAAAATGCAAGTAGACAAAACACTAATGAAAAGTCAAAGCATGTTTTGAAAAAATGTGTCTACCAATATGGTAGTCAAGAAAGCTTCAGTAATGCACAGGTCTGATAATGCAGTTGAAAATGATGGGCAACATCTTCATCAACTAATGTCTTGTTTAGCTGTCACTACAGCAGTAAGCCATATCCTGCTATTAATAAAGTGTGCCACAGATGTGGTCAAATTAATCATTTATCAGTTACGTAAGTCTAAAAGAAAAGGTCAGAAATGTGATTGCAACTAGCTGAAAATGACTGAACTAAAAGCAACTTAATGATAAAATGACCAGCACATTAATGGATTAGTGTGCTGCAAACAATAACCTTCAAAGAATTGTGCTATCCATACAACTGCTGCTAGATCAAGGATTCTATATTAACAACATTATAATAATACTGTTTGTAGTTTGTCTAACATAGTGATGTCATTTTAACTCAAGTTACTTGGTCGATAATGTTGTTATGTTGTTCAAACCCATGAGTATAATTTAATGTTTTATGATGTGTCAGTTCAGTCACCTAATATTTTGGGAAGACCTGAGTCTAAATTTATGAAGGTCATTTGGATAATTCATGATGTGCAAGTATTCTAAAAGGCAAACTGCACTCTGAGACATACATTCACACATAAAGAAGTATTATTTTATTTTATTTCTTGTATTTGTCTTTGTTAACCAGGAATGTCTGACTGGACTGAGGCCATTTACAGTGGAGGCCTCCACCGTAGTACATTTATTTTAACAAATGAATTTCAGACATTTCTAAGAAAAACAGTCACATTTCTCACAAAATAATCATAATTACAAGACAGGTGTATACAGTAAAATATTTACATCAACAGTTATAATTCTATATAGTTGTTTCAGCTGTAAAATCTTGAAGAAATAAATGGACTGATACTGCAGAAGGAAAAACATTATTGTAAAGAAATTTACAGTTCTTAACATTTTAGTATAGAAAGGTTTGCAAGGAGTTCAAGATAAGTAATGAAGTAAGTTATACAGTTATGTTGGGAGAGAGATTTTAGTATTGCATAGGTTTGTAAGAAGTTCAAGAGATATAATGAAATAGGTTGTAAAATTATGCAGGTGAAGAGGAAAGATATTAATATAGGAGGATAGTGGTAGCAGGATATGACAGAGAGCATGTTGTAGGATTGGTTCGATTTAGGCTGCCTAAACTAAATTGGTGTATCTAGAAGGTTTATAACTTAGTATAGAGGAGATGCATGATGGGTAGATCATTGGATGCGGGCAGTTAAAAAGACGAGAAGTGTTGTTTAAATGGGTGGTGTGGAAATGGATGTATTGATTCAAGTGCAGGAGGGAAAGTTGTTGGGGGTGCAATGATTCAAACAGAGGAGGGCAAAATGTGATAAGCAACAAGACGTTTGTGTTTTCACTAGAAGGCTCAACCTGGTGATGAACATGGGCATGACCAGGACTGGGTAAGGTATTGTTTGAGCTGGATCTTATAGCTTGGGAGTTTGTTAATCAATTTTAGTTATATAGGAATGGTGTAAGGTATTGTTTGAGTTGGATCTTATAGCTTGGGAGTTTGTTAATCAATTTTAGTTATATAGGAATGGTGTTCCAGAGTTTGGAGATGTAGCAGGTGTATAGTGAGTCCCCAATTAATTATTTGCTTTAGTAGTGCTTAGTAGAAATGTATCACCAGAACGGAGGTTCTTGTGGGGGTGTAGGGCAATAGTATGCTTTTTAATGCAGAGTATTGTTCAGGAAAATATATTAGTTTGTATGCCATAACTAGCTGAGATTATGTTATGTACTTGTTAAGCCCCAGCCATTTTACCTGCTTTAAGGCTTGACATCAGTGAGTTTGGTGTGCAGTACTGGTAGCAAATTTAGCTACTTTGTTATAGCAGGAGGCTAGTTTGGATTTAAGTATAGAGCTTAGGTTTGTAAGGATAGGTGTGGCATAAAAAAGGGGTGGAAGCAAATAGGATGAGGCTAAGGTTTTTCTAGCTGGGTCTGTAAGGTACTGTTTTGCCAGTAAAGGGAGCCAAGTTTCTGGTGGGTCTTTTTAATTGTTTGAAGAATATGTTGATCAAATTTAAGATTATCATCTATTGCAATGCACAGAAATTTAGTCTGTGTTACTACTTCATCTTTAGTATTACTTGCAGATGTAACCAAGAAAGATGTTTTTTATGGAGATAATGTTTCAGGGTGAAAAGCATCAGATTTATTTTATTGGGATTAAAGAGTACTTTTGAATTTTTCAGCCAGGTTTCGATTGAAGAGAAAGAAATTTGGGTGATTTATTGTAGTCTGGATATTGTGGAGACTGTACTTGTTAAAGGTGAATCATCTGCATGTTGTATTATATTTGCTTGGTGTATGGCAGTGTGAAGCTTGTTTATAAAAATATTAAAAAGAAGGGGTCCTAGTTTAGAGCTCTGAGGGGCACCTATCATAACTGGAAGAGAGGTCCTATTGCCATTTGACACCTTGTTGCCTTCCTGATAGATAACTAAGGAACCATTGAGAGAGACCTACAGAAGAGAGTTTAGCTAGTAAATGTTGGTGTGCTACAGTGTCAAAAGCTCTGGATAGGTCTAGGAGCACAGCTGACACCGGGTTACCATTGTTCATATGATGGTTTATAGTGCTGGTGAAAGTGAAGGAGGGCTGTGGTTCTTTGCTGGGGTCTGAAACCATCCTGTATTTCTGAGAACAGATTATTTGAATGTAGGTGATGTAGAAGCTCTGCATGAATTCATTTTTAAGTATTTTTGATAGGGGAGAAAGGATTACAATAGCCCTGTAGTTGTTGAAGTCTGTAGATGTGCCACATTTGTGTAAAGGTAGAATAATGGATTTTTCCAGATGAAAGGAACATATTTGTTGGATATAAATTTAGTTATTTATATATATATATAGACACTGGAAAAGCTATTGCATCAACAGCCATTTTTACGTAGTCTGAGGGGAGATGGTCAGCATCTAGCATGGTTGGTTTTAGCTTATGTAGGAGTTTTTAAATGGTGCAGCTAGGTACTGGGCTGAAGTCAAATAGCTGAGGATATTTAACAGAGGCTGCTGGTACTGAGAGGTTAGTAGAAGTATTAATGTTTGTGAGGGAAATATATTCTGTATAAAATAGTTGTTAAATGGACGGTGCAGTGGTGCAGAGGTAGGGTTGTCATCTCACAGCAAGAGGTCTCCCAGTCGGATTCTTGGCTGGGGTGCCTTCTGTGCAGAGTCTGCATGTCCTCTCTGCATTCATGTGGGTTTCCTCAGCGTGCTCCGGTTTCCTCCCACGTTACAAAGACATGCATCTGGAGCGTTTCTCCCCAGGCCTCTGCTGAAAAGTGGCTTGGTTCCAAGTTGGACTTTCCCGGTTAACAAATGTTAAATAAAATAAATAAATAAACTGTGCGGGAATTGAATCAGTATTACTGTTAGATGTGGTGGTGGGTCTGGTAATTTGCCTGGATGTAAAAGTTTGTTTATGGATGTCCAGAATAATTTTGGGTTGTTTTGATGTGTATTTTGGAGGCTGTTATAATATGATTGCTTGTCATGTTTTATTTGGTGTTTTGTCCTATTCCTTGATTGCCTGAAAAGCTGAAATATATTTTGTGTTCTATTTTTGAGCCACTTTTTTTCCAGGCTTTGTTACGCTGTAACATTAATTTTTTAGTTTCTTTAGTTAGCCATGGTGCAGGATTGGATTTGACCCTTTTGGTACATAAAGGGCAAGGTTATTGAAAATTTGTAGAAATATCTCATCAAAGTGTAAGACTGTAGAGTTCAAGGAGATGGATTTAAGTATTTTCCAGTTATAAAATTGTGTTTGTCAAAGTTTTCGAGTTACAAACTTGGTTGTAAATTATATGTTTATCTTGGATATTGTAACTTCTGACTTTTTAATTTCTCCAAGTCTTTTGGGTTTCTAATATCATAGGTTCATAGGTGTGTACTAGGCTAATGGCCCTGGAGCCTATATAATCCTAGCCCAAGATGATTTCCTGGCATCATTCCACCCAAAGTTAGTTCCCAGTGCCCCTGTGAAGCAAGGCCACTGAAGTGATCCCCGGGGTGAACTCCCTTTTGCCCATTCCTATGACGAGAATGGACCCCATTCTTAAGTCAAAGTATGATTAAAGTTCATTAAATTAGTATTGTTTCAATCTTTGATGTCGGCCAGTAGTGCTCTTTGCAGCACCTGCAATGTGCCCAGTAATAACTCCTTCTGTACTTCGTATGGAGTTACATGTATTGGTAACATATCCAAATACGATTGTAAATTCTTTTTTATAAGATCCTTTGCTCCTGCTACTATTGGAACTGTCTGGGTATCATTCTTCCACATTGCTCTCATTTCTGCCAGCAGGTCCTGATATTTTATGACTTTGTGTCTCTCTGTACTCAAGACAGTGTAGTCACTGGGTATGGCAATTTCAATTATCAATGCTACTTTTGTCGTCTTTTCTTGGACAACTATATCCAGTTTTTTAGCATCTATCTTTTGGACTTCTGGTAATGGGTGATGCCATGTGATATAAACTTCATAATTTTCTATGATGCTTTGGGGCTTATGTTTCCAGTGTTTTTCAGACACTTCAATACCATAATGTTTGCACAATCCCCAGTGCAACAGTCTCGCCCCATTATTATGCCTTTCAGTATACAGTACTTATGCCATTAGTGTGTCACAACCAGCAACAAGGTGAGTGACTGTTTCCAATTTGGTTTTACAAAACCTACATTTGTCTGTTTCTCCCACATGTTCAATGGACTTTGTAAACCAGTGTGTACATAGCCCATTATCTTGGGCTGCCAATATTAACCTTTCGTTTCTTGGTTTGAATTTGCCTCTCCTTATCCATTCCTGTGTTCATTCCTGATCAACATAAGGTTTTTCCAGAAGTTTTCTATACTTGCAACTATATTTATGTTTTTTTCACATTTCTTGCCTTCTCATCTGGTCCTTCACCTTACATTCTTTCTTTTGTTTTTTGGCACATTCAGCTGCTGCTTGGTTTTTATCTACTTCTGGTTTTATTTCCATTCCTGCTTGACATCGATATGCTTCTGCTAAATTAAGCAGAGAAGTAATCTTAGATTTATTCTCCTCATGTTTCAAAACTTTCACTACATTTGGATCTTGTGAGGTCAGTAGATATGTGTGGAGTCCCACGATTGCAGATCTATACATGTAATCAATTTCAAGAAGGCCCATCCCTCCTTCGGAATGGGGAATATATAATCTTGGTATACACTGATTTTTATAAATCATTTGGTGAGCATGAAGCATCCTTCTTATTTTAATATCTAATCTATCCAACACTTTTTGGGGCCAACCAATCACTCCAAAAGTGTAAGTTAGGAGAGGAAGAGCAAATTGATTTATAGCTTGGATCTTGTTCCTAGATGTCAATGCTGTTCCCAGGATTAATTTAAGTCTTCTAAAGTATTCTTTACTGAGTTTTGTTTGCATTTTTTTCATGTTTTATTGCTGATCCTTCATCAGTTCCCAAGTAGTTATGCACTCCCTCTTGTTCAAGTTCTTTTATATCACATGCTTGTCTCAAACTGATGTTTTCCTGGTGTTGCAGTTTTCCTGCTTTAAAGGTTGTTTTTGCACATTTATCAAGACCAAATGACATTCTAATATAATCTGAAAAAGTTTTGACAACTATTGTAACTTCTGAGAGTGTAAGTAGGTTCATGGTCACTTAGGCTGTCTGGAAGGTTACTGGCTGCCCTAATTTTGTTGGGTCTGTTAGTGAGTATCCATTCTAAGTCTGATTGCCTAACAGTACTTTTGTGGACTATGGTAGCTGATATAATTAACTGTGTAAAGCCATACAGGTTTATGGAATCAGATAGGGTGATGCTATTAATAAGCTGCTAGTCTATATTTAGGTTTCCTAGTGTTATTGTTTCATGTTGTACATGGTGGAATATGTAACATAGGATATTTTCACAGTGGTAATATTTTTACCTGGTGGGATATATATGGTTGCTAAACAAAGCATTTTCCTATCACTGATTTTGAGATGTGACATTAGTAGTTGTGCATTATTAAACTGCGGTATCTCATGTGCATATATATTTAGGGAATTATTGAAGGTGATGGTTATTCCATCCTGACAGCTTATTTTTCCTGTCAAGTCTAATTATACTGAACCCAGGTGGGATAATTTCATTGCCATTTATGCCTTTTTCAGCCATGTTTCTGTAATTATGATTACGTCTGGAGAATATGTGGCAATACAAGCATGTATGTCCTGGATTTTATTGCATATGCTTCCAAGATTGGCATTTAGGAAGAGAAGGCTGGAACTGGGAGATGGGAGAGGAAAAGAGAATGGTTCACTTAATACTGGGCTGTTAGTGTGGGGTTTTTGTGGGGCCAGGGTTTGGGTGAATGTCTCCACTGACTTTTTGGGTGGAAATTTTATGAATGGAAGTATGTCGCCAAATACATTTGTACTTTAGTTTTACTGGATTTCATATGGTAACACTTAAATTTAAGATACCTGTAATTGAAAAAATCTAAGAAGGTTTTCTGGTACAGTGTGGATGCTGTGGTGATTGATAGACTTGGTAACTGCTGGTGTAGAGAGTATGGGTTTGTAGGACTATTAATTACATTCATTTGGGAGGAATGGTGGTTGGTAGAGAGTATTAATATGCTGAGGAGACACACTTATAGGGTTTGTGTCAGAGGCATTTTGTATAAATATGTAAGTTATCTAAGATATTAGTTTGCACTATAAAATGTTACTGGGCAAGAACAGTTATAGTTCCAGCAGTATAACTTCTAAAAGGAAAAGCTGGGTATCAACACTTCAAGTAAATAAGTCAGAGATGCTAATTGTAGGGCAACTGCAACTGAGTTATGTTCTCGTTATTTTGATGCAGAGATAGTGATCTGTACAGCTGCAGAGCCAATGATTGCCATGTTCATAGAGTCATTAGTCTGTATGTCCAAAGAGACAGTAATTTGCATGTTCAGCAGTAAGGGAAAATACAGCACATCAACATAATGCAGATTGCAGTGAAATGGGATCACAAAGCACATCTTCTTAACATGAGCTTGCTAAAGGTCAGTACAGCTGAAAATTAGAGTTTCATCAGTTAAATGGAAATGATTCACAGTCATATTTCCTAAACATATGGTTTTGTCTGGATGACCAGATGAAAAAAAAACAGATTTTCATTACTATTTCACGACTATGATGCTTATCACAAGGTTTGAAGTTCAAGTCTAATAGAGTGATTGCACTTACTAAAGCTAAATAAAACACCTAAAGTAATTATCAAGTAAAAAAAAAACATAGGATACCTTATTTTTGTCAGTCATATCAAAAGATATTGAGCTGTTAGTAAAGAAGTCTTATTAAACTCCAAATCAACACAGAGTAAAGTTCTATCACAGCTGCCCTAATTCAGATAGAATTAGTGCTTTACCTGTCTTGAATACTATTCTGAGTATCCTGAGATGACTAAACGCAAAGCTACATTACAAATTCTCAAAACACTTCTGATTAATGAAAACTAGATGTGCTTAATTATTGGAAAGACTTTTTTTGTCTGCAACTCTAGGTTGAAGAGGCACCAGTTTGGGGGACTGCTCTGGGCATTAGGTGACTTAGTTATCACCCTGTTTCAGCCAGAAGGACTTTTGCCTTCTTACCAATACAATCAGCCTTATTACATGCTGAAGTGACTCCTTATGTTCAAGCATCATGGAAATTTGTGCAGGAAAATAGAATTTCTATTATGACTGAACAGCTGGGTCATTACCAATGTTGAAACCAAGTGAAAAAGTCCACATCTAGGATCTGGATTTCAAACAGTTGGAGCAGTTAGAAGCAATGTTTTTAACAAGAAACATCTTTATGAAATTATGACTTATGACATAGGCAATCATACATTTATACAAATGAAAACAAACCATATTGACACAATCCCAGCTGCAAGCATTTTGCATCACAAACCACATTGACATAATCCTAGTTGCAAACATTGTACATAACTTATAATCTACCCAGTCATTGTCAGTCAGACATTACATAGCTCATTCAAGCCCTGCCTTCTTTTAAACCTCATTCCTCTCCTGTATGTATTGTTCCCACAATTCCCATTTTTCCTATGTAATTTTCTCCTAACCTTTTCTAAAGATCATGATTTCAATTTGCTTAATATCTGTTACTATATTCACTACTTCTAGTACAGTTGGTTTAGACTTTGATTTCCATTTTCTAGTAATTGCTTTTTTGGCAGCCACCATAATTAGAATCACCAAGGCCTTACTATGTCTAGGCAATTTCACTTATGTATCATAGCTCAGAAAAATCATTTCCCTAGTTACAAAAATTTGCTCACCCAGCATCTCTAACAGAGCAGTCTACAGGGAATTTTTGAAGTTTGCCAACTCATTACACTCCCAGTTACCTCTTTCTTCCTCATCACACCTCCAGCATTTACTGTCTACCTGAGGAGACTTCTGTGGAGTCTACATGGGGTATAAAAATATCTATGTAAACATTTCCAAGCAAAAATCCAAAATTTATTTGGAAGGCATACATATATTCCCCCATTGTTTCTTTGTGAAGTGCTTATCCAATCTCTCTTCCCAATCCTTTCTAATCTCCTCTGATTGCCTTCCCTATCAGGGAACTATAAGACTCAATCTCTAACCTGTAGTCCAAATAAATCCTTGGCATCTTCCCATTCTATCATCTTTCCCTCTCTGGCCATTTGCTCCCAATACCTTGGTTCCTTTGCCTATTTTCTCCAATAAATTGCAGCCCCCTCTTGCCTATTGTCTGTATCCCTAATTGCAGTCATCCCTATTGGCAGAATCTCCTTTCTCCACTCCTGTGTTGGCTTAATTCTTAGAATGATTTCTGATAGTTTATGAATACAATATACTTTGTGATTATTGTTGTTCTCCTTAAAGGTCTGCATCCAAAATCCCAGTCTCTCCTTTTTTTTTTTTTTTTTTTTGAGCTTCCCCCCATTTCATCATCATCTCTTTCCACTTTGAATCATAGTTTTCTGCTTTTGTTATGTATAGGAGCCTTAACTGTGTTGCTCTGAAAAAAACGTACAAATCGGGTAATCCCAGACCAACTTGTTCTACTGGAAGAATCAGCTTATCCGACTTGACTCTTGCTGTCCTCCCCTCCCAGATAAAATCCTTCAGTTCTTTATTAATTGCTATCCACAACTTCTCCTCTGGTTGATAAAAAAATATGCCTGACCTATGTATAAGACTAAAGGGACTAAAAACATTTTAACTGCTTGTATCTTACTATCCATAGGCATATAACAGAGCTTCCATTTTCTCAGTTTTTGTATTATCTTTTTTTTAGTCTCTTCCCACATATCCTCAGCTGCCACACCACAATCATTTTTAATCCATATTCCTAAATACTTCCTTTTATCATGTCCCCATAAATATAGATATTGATGAACCAATTCGTGTGTGTGTACATAATTTACCTCTATTGCCTTTGTTTTAGCTTCATTAATTTTTATACTGAAGGATCTGAAACTGTATCAAAATGTTCCACAACACTGTAATGTCCCTTTTTGTTTTTGTCAGGTATAAAATAATACCTTCTGCAAATAGTGACAGCTTTTCTTGACTGATATATCAATTATATCCTTGAATTTCTGAGTCCCTTATTTTCTTTGCCAGTGGTTCTAAATATAATGCAAATAACAAAAGACAAGCCCACCTCCTTAGATAACAAAAATGGAAAAAATCTAAGGTTAATGCTGCTCAATGCCAGAAGTCTAAATCTCAAGATGCAGGCACTCGATGCACTCCTCAGTATGGAGAACATAGACGTCTGTGCAGTAACTGAAACCTGGTTCAAGGCTCCTGAGAGCACCCCAGCACTACCAGGCTATACCTCGTATCATGCTTTTTGGCCCCAAAACCCAGGCCGAAACACAAAGGGAGGGGGAGTGTCTATATTCATCAAGGACACCCACACCTCCAGGTTAGTAGCAACACATGAAGCATCAGAGACCACACAGGTGCAACTAACCATAGGCAAAACTGCTATACAACTGGTAGCATGTTACAGACCACCTTCCCAATCTCAGGAAACCCACTCAGCCTTCCTGAAGACATTGGAAGATATGAATGTATCACAAAATACCATCATACTGGGAGACTTCAACTACCCTAATATAGATTGGGTACATTGAGTGTGAAAGGTTAGGCGCCGGGCTTGCAGCTTCGACACGTAAAAAACCACGTAACATCACTGCCATTCAATGAGGACATCCACTGTCCGACCCCCCTAACCGATAAATAAGAAAAGAAGAAGAAGATTCTAGCCCTAACACCCTAGCCCAAAGGTTCCTGGAATTCATAAATTCAAATGCACTGGAACAACTAGTCACCTCTCCCACTAGGGGAGATAATATACTAGACCTGATCATCACAAACATGGAGACAAAATGCTCCACACCGGAGGTATACCCCTCACTAGTGAGATCTGACCACAAACTAATCACCCTGGATATACATATCCCACCTCCACCCCCAGCACAAAAGACCACAGTGAAAAACTTCTCAAAAGCAGACTTCACTCTTCTTAAGACTGAGATGGTATCCTTTAAGCCCACTGGGCCAGTGGATACCACATCCCACAATGCTGAATCCTTCACAAATGCCTTCTATGTCCCTCTCCACCAAAGGCAAGCGTCCTGTCTGGTGGACCTCAGCCATAAACAAATTGTATAACAAAAGAAGGAAGCTACTGCACGACAGAGCAAAATCCCATAAAGGGAAGACATCTCTGATCAACACTAGCAGAAAACTACGTTCTCTCATAAAAACATCCAAGGCCAACTTTGAGAGGAAAAATCGCTAAGGACACTAAAGATAACCGCAAAGCCTTCTTCAGCTATGTTAGAAACCTGGGAAACCCTCAGATATGCTCAGAGTTAGTTCACAACAACAAAAATACACTGAACCCACAGATATTGCCAACATTCTGGCTGACAGGTTCAGTGCAAATTTCTCCCTCCCTCACCCCCAAAGAAGAAATACTTATCCCAGCTGAATGTAATCTACCTGTCATCTCAGATGTCCAGGTGAGAGCCGCCCTCAGCAAAGCTAAAAACACAGCATCAATGGGACCTGACGGTATCCCAGGTTGCGTGCTATGTGAACTCCAAGAGGAGCTAAACCCACACATAAAAATGCTATTTAACCTTAGCCTTACTACAGGATATGTACCTGAACACTGGCGTACAGCAACAGTGGTCCCACTCCACAAAGGGGGTACCTCTACAGACCCTGGGAACTACCGCCCCATAAGCTTAACCAGCCTGGTCTGCAAAGCTATGAAAAGAATCATTATGGAACTCATAAACAAAGAAATTGGGGACCTACAGACACTTGACCCCACCCAGTTCGGCTTTGTAAAGGGCAGATCCTGCCTTTTGAACCTAGTTAACTTTTTCAAAACAGTCACTAGAGCCATTGATGAGGGCAAAGCAGTCCATACAGCCTACCTGGACTTGGCTAAGGCCTTCGACACAATACCCCACTCAGGCATCATAGATAAGCTCAACAGCTTAAATGTAATCCCTTATGTCACTAGATGGGTTGTAAACTGGCTAAAGGACAGAACCCATAAAGTTAAAATCACTGGAGCAATGTCAGACTCAAAGCCAGTCACAAGTGGTGTCCCACAGGGATCTGTCCTGGGACCCCTCTTGTTCGGCATTTATTTCTCAGATGTTAAAGCAAACATGGGAGGGTTGTGGCTGACAAAGTTCACAGATGACTGCAAACTAGGCGCCATAGTCGATACACCAGCGGACACATACATCCTACAAAAAGGCCTCACAGAAACGGACAACTGGTGCCGGAGTCATGGCCTTAAACTAAATGCCAAAAAATGTATAGTCATCCCCTTTGGGAAAAACAAAGTACCCACAAATTATCACATAGACAGCAACCCACTGAGTATGGAAAAAGTAATCAGAGACCTAGGGACCCAAGTCAACAGCGACCTCTCATTTGACATCCATGTTGCCAAAGTTGTTAGAAAAACATTCTACCTTGCACACCTTATCATGAAGGGATTCACATCCAGATCCAAGGATGTCATTGTACCCCTATACTCCTCCCTCATCAGACCCATGATTGAGTACAATGCCCCATTTGGTATGTACCTCACCCGGCATTTGCAACAGCTGGAGAGACCACAAAAGTACCTCACCAAGAGGATCAAGGGTCTCCAACATATGTCTTATTCTGCCAGACTAAAGAAACTCCAGCTCTATTCAGTAGCATACCGCCTGCTCAGAGGTGATCTCTGCCTGGCGTACAAGGCCATGTCCAATCAGGAACTGATGGACATGCTCCACCTCAAAAAATCCAAATCCATCAGAACCACGAGAGCTAAAGACTTAAACCTCGGCTCAAGTATGAATAGGACATGTTGGAGGGATAGATTCATAACCCAGAGGCTTCCCATGCTTTGGAACAAGATCCCAGTTCATATTAGGCAGAGCCCCTCACTGACTCTCTTCAAGAGAAATCTTGATGAGTGGATGGGAGATCGTAAGTTTACCCCAGGGGTCACATCTGTGTCACTACTAGACAGGGGCACAGTAAACTAATTCTATTATATAAGGGGACCTTCACTGTGTCACTACTAGACAGAGGCACAGTATTCTAAATCTATTCTGTGCATTTTGTACCATTTTATGGGGTGGTGAAAGCCACATCACTATGGCTAGGCTTACAAATGCCCCAGGGCAGATAGCCTAGTACTAAACTATGAAACTATAAAAAATGGACATCCCTGCCTGGATCCTCTGCTCAAGCAGAAACTATCTGAGAAAACCCCACCCACTTTAATTTTCGCCTCCAATCCTTAATATATCCTCCTAATCAACCTTATAATTTTATCAAAGAATGTAAAGCTTCCATTGCCCTGCTTACAAATCCCAGCGTACTCTGTCAAATGCTTTCTCTGCATCAAGACCCACCAACAACAGTGGTATTTTCTTACATTCTGCTTCCCTCTGCATCATCAATGTTCTGTTAATGTTGTCAAATGTTTGCCTCCCCTCCACAAAACCACATTAATCCATATCTATCAATTTTGGCATCACTTTTGCCATTCTTTTAGCCATTATAGACATGATATAAACACTTTATAATCATGGTTTTGTATTACAATGGGCCTGTATGAAGCTGGATATGATTGATTTTTACCCTCTTTAGGTACTGCATCTACCACCATGTTCTTCCCAGGATGTTGGTACTTCTTCTCCTGTTAAAATACTGTTAAACAAAACCTTTCAGATCATTATCAGCTTTTTCCCTCCTAACTTCCAAACTTCCATAGGAATACCATCTATTCCTGGGGGCTTTCCAATAAATTGGTTATATATCGCCATTTCATCTCATCTCCTCCTATCCTAAGTTTTAGTAATTGAGCCTCATCTACCTCTAACCTTGGCATATTTAATTCTTCCATAAACATTTCCATTTGTATCTTTTCTTGGTTTCTATATTTCTCTGCTTTATGCAGACTTTCATAGAATTTCCAAAATACTTCTAATACCTCTAAAGGATTGCTTGTTACATTCCTTGTTATAGGCTCCCTAAGCTTGACAACAGCCCTTTCTACTTTCTGTTGCCTGAGTCATTGTGCTAAAAGTTTTTGTGTTCTAGAGTTATTATAAAAAAAAAGTTGCTTAACTGCAGTCTTTCTAAACTCATGCATATTATTGAAGTAATCACTTATTTTCTGCCTAGCATTCAGCAGTTGCTCTTCTTCTTGTTCTGTGAGATTCCCCCTATTCTGCAATACTTTAACATTTGTCAGTCTCTCTAAATAATTCTTGTTACTTCCTAACCATATCTCCCTTTCTTTTATTTCCACCCTATTTTAAACTCCACTTTAATTTTGTTCTACTCCCTAGCTATATTTTTTAGGAGGTTTCTATCTTCTCTAATAGCACCTGAATAATTTTAAATACCTTTTCCTTAAATTCCTCTCTTTTCAACAGATAGCTGGGAAAGTGGTAGTGTCTCATTTTTTTTCATAACCTTGTGTTTTTATTTTAGTTATTATTGGCGCTTGATCTGAAATAGTAACTGGGTATGTATCAAGACATTCAATTAAATGCACATGTTCCTGTGCAATGTACATTCTGTCTAGCCTACCCCAGTTTTTGTATTTGGGGGAATAATATGTAAATTCACTCTGAATTCCTATTACTGAATTCATATGTTCCATGCCAGATATTTTCATAAAGTTCTTCAAAAATCTACCCACCTTTGTTATACTTTCTTTTCTGGGCCCCCTAGACACATCTTCACTGTTGAAAATCAAATTCTGTTCCTCACCTCTAAGTAATATTCCTTGCTGAAGGCTGATTATTTCTCCCAGAATTTTCTTAAGCTCCATTATAGCAGTTTTAGGTGGAATATAAATGCATGCTGGTGTAATCTTCCTCCCTTGTCAGTAGCCCCTTAGTAGTATTACAATCTACCATTATTATATTTTTTTATCTTTTTCTATCACTACTGGAGCTCCTCTTGTAATTAATATAAGTACTTCTCTTTTCCTTTGTCTCTGGTATGCCACTGAATAACCACCCTGAAAACATTTCTTTATCAAATTCACATCTTCAGCTCTTTCCAAGTGTGTCTTCTGTAGCACAGCTATTTGCACTGTACATTTTTAATATAGTTCACTACTGTTTCTTTTTTTGCATTTATCTGTGAGACCATTGACATTTAAATATATTAAAGAAGACATCATTGTATTGAAAAAAATATTCCCATGTTTTATGTGTAACAGCTTTTTTTGTTAAATGTCTAGTTCCAGCTTTTGTGTTACAGGCATATACTGTTTGTCAGGTTGAACTTTTATACAGTTGTTTCTTGTCATACCCTTTGAGCCTATGTCACATCTTACAAAACATTTTGTTTTATTGAAAGCCCTCAAAAAAGCATACTCCCAGTACCCCTTAAAACTTATTAACTTAATACTAACACACAAAACTATATACATCTTTAAATATTGAAGTTTCACCCTCCTAATAGGAACAAATGTCCCAAACTGAGAGCCAGACAAATAGACTTGAGTTAACCTAAAAGAAATGTTATCCATGCTATCACTCATGGTACAGGCTATGTTCCTACTAAATGCTGTCTGTTTTTTTTATTTTTATCACTCTCCCAGCTGGGAAAACACCTGAATGCTTTCAGGGAGCATTATCTTCTGGACAATTTCTCTCTTTTTTTTCTAGACAATGTTTCTTTATCAGATTATCTCCATGGATACATAATTACTATGTATACATTCATTTGCTAAAAAAATCCTTATAATATTCAATATTTTTGTCATTTATTTGCTGTCTCTTAAAATGTGTTACTAGATCAAGCTAAAGGCCTTAATCCAGTCAATCCCCCATGCAACAATGAGAAAAAGCATATTACATTTTTCTTTTGTCATGCTATTTTAACCAGGATTGTCCTCTTCTTTTTGCAGTGCTTACATTTCTTAAAACTGTAACTGAGAAAATGTTACTCTATAGTATGCCAAGAAAATCATACACTGTAAAAATATTATTAAGAAAAAAATGTATTTTACTTACAGTTAACTTTCTCCTTCCTCTTCCCCTCCCCTAAGTACTTTTCCGAACATTAATGACATGATGTAGGGCATATGCTTTAGAGTCCTACACAATTCCAACAAAGTCCAAAAAACTCCAATATTTCCAGATTTTCTCATATTTCACAAATATAATTATTGCTTTGTAATCCCGCATTTGTCAATTTCCAAGTTACTGGTTTTATTCCTGTTTATCTCCATTTCCCAAATCATGTCTCTGCTTCATTTCCAATGTACTCTCTATTCTTCTAGTCAACTCTCATGTGCCCTTCTTTCTCTCCAGCATTTTCCATTGAAACATTAGAAAAGAATTCACTTGAAAAGTCTCTCTGTGGTATTTATTACCAAAAGAACAAGAAGCAGAATCTCTTTGTTTCACAGCTCATTTTTTGTTGGACACATTTTTGTATTTCCTCCTTAGTGTGTACTGTATCAAAAATTATTTTGTCCCTCTAGGGAAGAATATTTTGAAGATAGCTAGGTACAGCAGTTTGAATCGTATACCTGCTTCTCGACATTCCCTGAATAGTGGAAAAAAATTACTCCTCTTTTGCCTGGTGTACAATGAGTAATCATTCTCCACAAACACTCTACTGTCTCCCACTTTTAGTACGTTGTCCTTCTGCCACACTTTTGTCAGAATCATCTCCTTCAGCTGGTAGGATTGCATCTTTACTATCAAAGTTCTAGGTTTCTATCTCATAGCCAGGTTTGGAGCATATGCATGATGTGCCCTTTCAACTAACAATTCCTGCTGTGGAGTACCAGTCCAGTTGCTTGTTTGTACTGTCATAAAATTAATACAGTCTGTTCCTTTGTTCCTTCCAGCTTCTCTGGTACAGCTGAAAATCTCAGATTTTCCATATGTGCTCTGTCCTCTAATTCTATTATTTTTTTAAACTTCTCATCTTGAGCAATCTCATATTCAGCCAGACTTTTCTTCATTTCAGTCTCTGACGTTTGCAGTTTTATCACCTCATCTGAATATCTGATTAAAGCTTCTTCAATTTTTCCAGCCTTTTGTTGTTTTAGTTGATATACACAATCAGTGTTTCATTTATTTTAACCAGGTCTATGTCCAGTTGTCTTATACTTTCCTCTAGGTTACTGGAAGTGATGTCTGGAGTTTCATTGCTTTCTGCTGAACAGCTACGGAACTTTTCCCAG
The DNA here is from genome assembly GCF_019279795.1 of Protopterus annectens. Classification (NCBI taxonomy): domain Eukaryota; kingdom Metazoa; phylum Chordata; order Ceratodontiformes; family Protopteridae; genus Protopterus; species Protopterus annectens. Next base: position 79,490,991 of record NC_056733.1, on the reverse strand, counting down.
TCAGTGTTTTTTTCCTCACCCTTTGTAGCTGATTTTCTTTCAGGTCCTCTGTATTTCTTTTTTACTGGCATCCAGGCAGTTCACTTACTTGCCAGTTACTGAAATTTACCCAGAAACACAAACATCTACTGGCCTTCTCTGCCGAGTTTCTGTTTTCACACTGGGAGAGATAGAATTAAGCTGTTATTCAATGTGCAGCCATCTTGGGAGTCCTTGATTAGTCACAAAGACTGTAATTTGTCCAGATTTCATGAAGTGATCCAAATCAATCTACTAGGTATAAGACGTATGCTACCCATTATAATAAAGAATGAGCTATTTCAGTGCTAAGTATATTTGAGTAGAGATGATGCATGTGAATCACTGACCTCCCCAGTCTATAATATTGCCTACAGTGTGATAATTATTAAACTGCATTATTAGGTTAATGCAAGCACTCAGGTAAATTATTTAATGGATACAGCAGAGTACATTCAGTATCTGTAGTACTTTTGATGTGGTACATCACATTATAGCTCTCGATGAATCAGGGACAAATCTCAGCAGAATCAGGGGAAAAATCCAAAAATAATCAGGGATACTTAAAATATTAATATTACTATCCTGGGTAGGATTGCCATCTGTCAGGAAATTATCCTGACAGTCGGGAAATCAGGGTCTCTGTCAGGAAATTCAGTTATGGTGAGTACATGAAAGGTATTTTGAATCCTTCTGACAGCCAATACATTTCTGGAGTCTGTGTCCTAAAATGTTTACTGCTTCACTTGGATTTTCCATCAGTGCTCAAGTTTGATTCTTGGCTGAGATTCCAGCTGTGTGGAGTCTGCATGTCCTCCCTGTATCTGTGTGGGTTTTCTCCGAGTGCTTCTGTTTCCTCCTCCATTCCGAAGGAGTGCAGTAGGTCAATTCAACACTCTTGCCATAGATGTGAACATGCATGTGTTTGGTATGGAAGAACAAAAACAGCAGAGCTAGCCACCTGGTGTTAAGAACAGTGGCTCTTGATGATTGTCACTGCTGATGTGACACCTGAACCCCATGCATACAAAATGTGAAAAAGGCGTAATAGACAGATGGATTCAAATACAGTGTGAAAACAATCATTGTTGTGGCTTATGCTTTTGTGTGTTTGTATATGGGGGGGGAGTTGAAGTGTTTATAAAAGCAACAAGTTGGCCACAATTAATTCCATTTTGCATCACTCTCAGACATCAGCATTGCATAAAATAAGTGGCTATTTCTGGTGATCTGGGCAAGATGTCTGGGAAAGGAGCACATCATCGGTACAGTGACATAGTAAGTACTGTTGCTGTCTCACAATTCTTGTCTCCCTGTCTGTGTTCTTGGTTATGCTCCATTTCATAGATTCATAGGTTCATAGGTTCATACTAGGCTATCTGCCCTGGGGCATTTATAAGCCTAGCCCAATTGTGTTTGGCTTGCGCCACCCCTTGATTTGAGTATACTGTGCCCTTTTTAAAGTTTAGTTTACTGTGCCTCTGTCTAATAGTGACACGGAAGTAGTCCCCGGGACAAACCTATGATCTCCCATCCACTCATCAAGATTCTTCTTGAAGAGAGTCAGTGAGGTGCTCTGCCTAACATGAATTGGAATTCTATTCAAGAGCGAAGGGAGCCTCTGGGTTATGAATCTGTCCCTCCAGCATGTTCTGTTTATTTCTGTGCAGAGGTTCAAGTCCCTCGAGCGCGTGGCTCTAAGGGATTTAGATTTACTGAGGTGGAGCATGTCCATTAGTTCTGGGTTGGACATAGCTTTATATGTCAGGCATAGATCGCCTCGAAGTAGGCGGTATGCAACTGAGTAGAGCTGGAGTTTTTTTAACCGAGCAGCATATGGCATCTGTTTTGTGTGGAATCTGCATGTCCTGTCTCTGTGTGGGTTTTATTTAGGTGCTTTTGTTTTCTAAAACACCCCAAAGATAGACCATATTTGAATAGATGATCTTTTAGTTTGGTAGAAAGTGTGTTATGCGTGTGTCTATCTAGTGACAGATTTGGCTTTTAAGCTGCAGTGTGTGTGTGTGTGTGTGTGTGTGTGTGTGTGTGTGTGTGTGTGTGTGTGTGTAAATAATATTGGCAGGTGAATACATTAATCTCCTGTGTAGTGAAAAAATAAGGCATAAAAATACATCACAGAACATATAGAACCTCAGAACTTTTGGAGACCGTCATTCTTGGCTGCACAAGTGGCTTAGTAGGATCATCAGCACTGGGCTCCACCTGGTCTAAAACTGAACCTGCTCAGAGGTAGGTATATTGATTGCTATAGTTTGTGTTGGGGGCTGGGGATACTGTGGTCATTATTTCTTTAATTTTCCTCACAAACTTCAGAAGTGTACAGAATGTCAATATAGCTTCTGTAGGGCAAGTGTACTGTGTATGAACAACAAGTTGAAATGCATTACGGTGTTATTTTTTCTTAGAGAATGGTTGACCTGTAGATTGCACTCAGACTGGAGAATGAACATTCACCAGCAAGGTGTTAATCTACAGGTAATGCCTACTGAAAAATGAGTTTGCTGCTTCATGGTAGCATATCAAGCTTCTGTGGAGCTTAGACTGAAAAAAATAATGACCACCATTATTTTACGCTCGCTAAGCAGTGCTTTTGCTGTTTAGAGAGTGTAAAATAAGAAAGAAAAAAAATTTAAATAAAAAATATGTGCGTGTGTGTGTGTGCGTGTTTATGTCTATGTGTGAGAGTGTGTGCATGTAAGAAAGTGAGAAATCGACTGAGTTGTTATCTTACACACGCTAAGCAGCTCCTTTGCTGTTTAGCGAGTGTAACAAAAATAAATGAAACCAAAAAAAGTGTGTGTGTGCATGTCTGTTTATGTTTCTGTCTGCATGTGTGAGTGAATGCGTGCATGAAAGCAGAAGAGACTGTGTGTGTCTATGTGTGTGTATGTGTGTTTGTGTGTGTGTGTGTGTGTGTGTGTGTGTGTGTGTGTGTGTGTGTGTGTGTGTGTGAGATAGAGACAGAGAGAGAGAGAGAGAGAGAGAGAGAGAGAGAGAGAGTCAAGAGTGTGAGCGATCCCTGGCAACAGCAGCATCAATTAAGAGGTCTGTATACATCTCATCCTTTGACTCTTAGCTCAAGATATCTGGATAAATCAAAATAAATGGAGGACATATTTTACTTGAATATTAGGATTTGAATAACATGCATTTTCTGCAACGGAGTTGTGAGACTGAGTGAGATTGACTACTGGCAGCAGCAGTAATAAAGAGTATTGCATACCTCTGGACCTTTCAGCTGAAGAAATCTGGATAAAGCCTAAAATAAAGGCCAAACAAAGGCTCAAAGATGGGAACAGATTTTAATTATTGCTCTTATAAAATTACAAACTTGCTTAAATAAAAGGATTTGTGTTAGCATGAATTTTCTTAAAAAAATAATAGTCTGAAACTCAAACGTATGCCATTATTTAATAACTTCAATCTCCAATAACTGGCAACGATCCAAACGTTATAGGAGTAAGGGACCAAAAATAAAGTAAATACTTGGAATTTTTTTAAGTGTTATATTTTGGATGTGAAATGCTTCCTCCAGCACCATTAACATATGCTACAGCAAGTTTGAAACATTAGGCGGATAAACTATTTTACATCAAAAATATATAAAAAAAATAGTATTAAAAACAAATAAACAAATAAGTAACTAAAATACAACAATTTGACAGCAAGCCCATTCTCTAAGTGCAATAATGCCTTCCAGGGTGTGTGTTATTGTGAAAATAACACCCTTCCAGGGTGTAGAGGCCGTCAGTCAGGTGTTATTTCCACAATAACACACACCTTGTTGGACATTATTGTTTGCTTCATCTTTCTTCCAAATTGAAAGCAGATGTATATATAGTTGGCTTTCAAACAGGTATAGGAGAAAGGAGTCATACTGCAGCTGTAGAGCTGACAGCAATAGGTTGAAATATGTTTTGTGCTATATTTGTTCTTTCACTTTCATCCTAGTTTGACCTCAGAGAGGTACCCACAAGTTGTCTGTCTTTAATGTTCGTGCTGTTGTCATGCTGCGTAGATGTATCACAGCAGCAACTTGAAATATATGACTTTGTTCATTTGTCCGTTTGCTTTCATCTCAGTTTAGCACAATGCAGGTACAGTGGGGTTGGGGGAGAGGCAGTCCATAACTCTCAACCTCTTAGAGCAAGAAATCTGGACAAAGTCATGAATAATGGGGAGGAAAAGGCTGGAAAACAGGGATACTTTTTAAATATTGCTCTTGCAGACTTAGAAAGTTAATAGAATAATAGGTTTTACATTACCATGAATTTTCTGAAGAGTATGAAGTCTGACACTCAATGCTTGTCTTTATTTTCTGACTTCAGCCCTCAATGATTTGCCAGAAAAACACAATTTTATGAGAAACAGACCAAAAATATGATGCAAAAATCTGGACATTCTGTGAAAATCTTTACAGTTGACAGTATGAAAAAGTCAGTACAGATATGATTTATCTTCCCTTACAAAAAATTTATTCTCAGGTTTATTTATACTTGATCAAAGGTTTGTGGCAACTACTGTATCATCAGCCTTGAACATTAAGCCTTGGGCATACCCTATTTCTTCATCAAAGGAAAAACATTATCCTTAGTCATTATTTATTTATTTTTCATTTTATTTTATTTGAATTTATTGTTCAGGTCTTCAATGGACCAAAGGTTGTGGAAAAAAGTATAAAATTAACTTCAAAGCATTTAGAACCCGGTTGCTTCTGAGGGATTAGTGGCTTCTACACACCCAGCATAATTAAATTCGTTCCTCCACAGATATTATAGTACAGTCTTGGCCAATTAGGATGTGTTGCAAGGATGTAGGAAAAAATAACAAGACAAAGTATGAGAAAACAAGTCAGCAATAATGCTCGACAAGGTGTGTGTTAATGTGTAATTAATACCCGCCCAGGGGTGTTATGAGGCCTGACACAGCAACGGAGGACCTCTGCACCCCTGGAAGGGCATTAATTACACATTAACACACACCCTGAAAGGCATTATTGCACTTAGAGAATTGGCTCGCTGTCAAAATTGTTGTGTTTTACTTATTTTTTTTAAGTACTATATTATTATTTTTTTAGATTTTTGATGTAAAATAGTTCTGCCGCCTAATGTTTCTCCGCCTAATGTTCAAACTTTCTGTAGTACATGTTAATAGTGTTGGAGGAAGCATTTTACATCAAAAATATATAAACAAAAAAAAATGCTACTTAAAAAAAGAGAAAAGTAAGTAAAACACAATTTTATTCACAGCTTCCATGCATGCATTGACTCATACAAGATTGCTCTCACTCTCTCTCATTCTCTCTGTCACACACACACACACACACACACACACACACACACACACACACACACACACACACACACACACACACACAGTCTACTCTGCTTTCATATATGCACTCACTTACACAAGATCGCTCTCTCTCTCTCTCACACACACACACACACACACACACACACACACACACACACACACACACACACACACACACACACACACACACAGTCTACTGTGCTTATATATACATGCACTCTCTCGATATCTCTCACACACGGTCACTTCTGCTTTCATACACGCATTCATTTACACATGATCGCTCTCAGTTGCTCTCTCTCTCTCTCTCACACACACACACACACACACACACGCACACACACACACACACACACACACACACACACACACACACACACACACACACACACACACACACACACAGACACACACACACAGTCACACACATTCACTCAAACAAGCAGACAGCAACATAAACACACATACACATGATCATCTCTCTCTCTTTTACTTTCATACATGCATACAAACTCTCTCTCTCTCTCACACACACACACACACACACACACACACACACACACACACACACACACACACACACACACACACACACACACACACACACACACACACACACACACACACACACACACACACACACACACAAGTTTCATTTTACACTCACTAAACAGCAGAAGTGCTGCTTAGACAGTATAAAATAGCAGCTTAACTGATCTGTCTCATACTCATACATGCATACAGATTCACGCACAAACACATACACACTCTTTGTTTTCTTTTATTTTACACTCGCTAAACAGCAAAAGCATTGCTTACCGAGCGTAAAATAATAGCGACCATTCCGTTCGGCTGCTTGATAAGCTGCCATGAAGTGGCGGACTCGTTTTTCACCAGGCATTGCTTGTACATTAATACCCTGCTGGAGAACCCTCGTTCTCCAGTCAGTGTACTGATGTACAGTAAGCCCATTCTCTAAAACAAAAGTATTCTGGACAGTACAAGAAGGCAAGGACGGGTAATGCTGCGGTGCTGTGGCAGTTAGCATTGTCACCTCACAGCAAGAGGTTCTCTCATTCGATTCTCGGCTGGAGCACCTTCTGTGTGGAGTCTGCATGTCCTCCCTGCAGTCAAGTGACGTTAAAGACATGCAGGTAGGTGGGAGCGTGAATGGGCGTGCCTTCTTTGAAGGATGAGCATCAGGCTGGCAACTCGGCACCATAAAAATCCACTGCCAATCATGAGTGGACAGGAGTTCCGCTGCGGCGACCCCTAACTGGGAAAAGCCGAAAGTCTTTACAAGAAGGCAAAGACGGGAGGAAACAGGAGAACTAAGATATATGCCAATGTGATAGTAGGCAATGAGTTAGGGATTGCCTTGAAACTTTTTGCCTAGGGATTCATATCATTTAAGGCTGTCCATGCAGTTACTGCATGTGGCATTTAAAAATGTGTGCTTCTGGGTGTGGCTTGCTAAAAGGGATGTGGCTGCCTTGAGGCAATTATGCAGGGGTTGTAGCTTGTTTGTCAGGAAATGGGACTGGGAGGATGCAAAGGTGGCAACCCTAATCCTGAGGCATTGACAGAATAAGAGAATGTGAATTAATATACATTTTCTGAAGTAACAGAAGTCTGTAACTCTAATTATTGTCATTATTTCTTAAATGTAATGAACCACTTTGCTCCAAAAGTCATCAGTTTTAGGAGGGATTAAGAGGGATAGAGGTAAAATTTGATTGAAAATTAGGGACGTCCCTCAAAAATAGAATATTTGAAAGGTTTACATCATATGACTGTCTCCTTCTTCACTTGCATCCACATAGGCGCAAAGCACCACCCATTACAACCCCACATAACCAAACTCGTCCTCTAAAGAAACATCTCAGGTATAAACTGTTGGTTTGTAATATTAAGAGGCAAACATGAAGTAATATGCTTTCATATCTTCAACTTTACTATTCAGACCATAAGGCAGAGCAAACCAAACCACATGACGCACATTGTTGCAATCTGATACTGTAAAGGCATCAGTCTTTTTTTTTAAAGAGGCATGCTGCCTGTTTTATCACAGTTGCTCTCGATCTCTTTTTCTCATAATTCAGATGTATTGCATAATGAAATCACTGCACTAGCAATATGTAAAAATATAGCATTGTGTGCCTTTTTAGGCTTTTTTGGACTATTCTGCTCATAACAAGGAGCAGATTGTATTTCTAGCTCTACAGTTTCCAGTTTTCAGATATGTTTGCCTACTGTTAGTAAACTGAACTACCTGCTTTAGTGGCATCACTACCAGCTATTCAGCTTTGCTGTTTGGACTGCACAGTAGTGCACATGAAATCAAACATGATTCACATATTGGTACTGCAATACTGTAAACATGCCGGTTTCTTAAGCAGTTACACTAGACATTTCATCTACCTTTTAAAGTTCTGCTTTGATTTATCATCAGTCATTAGCCCGCTATGCATCACCTCAGCACCAGATGTACCATCCCTGCTTAAAGCAATACCTAGGATCCCAAAAATGTATTCATGCAGGGGGGACTGCATACCCTACAGCCCCAATGTATTGGCTCTGCCCCATAAAACTGATCTCTAAATATTGTATTCTGATGTCACTTAAACTCAAAGAAAAGAGAAAAACTACTGTTTGTCTGAGTCTCTGTGACTTAAGAGAGATGGTTTATTTAACAACTAGGGATATGGAGAAAAAGCCTCACATAAGGGATGCTGACCCCTGCAAAACAATTTTAAAATGTTAACTTTTTATTAAATGTCACAATGGACAAATGAGGTGATGGAATGAGGTCAGGAAAATAGTCTTCATGATGTTCATCTATAGGAAGTTCAAAGTTCCCCTTTTTCCAAAGACAGAATTAGGGCCTCATCAAGGAAGTTCCCAAGTATGCCTATCACATAGAAAATTGCTTGTGTTAAAAAAGAAATATCAGTAATATTCAACATTAGTAGGCAAATAGGCATATGATTCAGTATAAATGCAATGTATATGAGGCAAATGTATTGATAAATTATAGTTTATGGTGGCAGGCTGTATATCTGATTTTATTCATCTTATCAGATATTACTTTGATCTTTTTATGTCTTTTGATTTTTCTCTAGATCTTTCTTCCAGTCATGGTTCATAAGAATCACACCCTTCCTAGAGTTGACTGAAGGAGCCATTACCCAGGTAGCCATGAAGGGAGGGCATCTTGTTCCTTGTCATCCTGTGTCAAGACTACTCTTGATCAAGTAGGTTGATAGTTTGACTTCAGCCCTCAGACTAAGGCCACCCAAGTTGAAGGATGGACCTTTTAATTGTCCTCAGGCTGGGGAATTACTCAGCAGCCATTGTGTGCCACAGTGATGAAGATTTTTTTAAAATTTTGGGATAGTCTAATTTCCCTGTTGAATCTGATGTGCATACCACCAAAGATGGGACACATAATGCAAGCCCTATGACATGTGGTTTCATGTGCATTTCTCAGTTTCCACCTACAGTGTTGTGTACTGCTTGATGTACATGAAGAGCATGCTGTAGTCTTTCACACTTCTATAGCAAGCCCATCCTCCACTAAAGGCCACTACAACAGCACTCTGATCTGCCTCCCTCTTTTCTTCCTTCACTGTCTCCCTCCAAGATGGATGAGCTGATAGTAACTATTCTTTCTCACTTTCCCTTACTAGCTCCTGTAGCAGTTCAAATGCTATCTAACTACAGGTCTTCTGGGTCATAGACAGTCCTTATCCCTGTATGCTATAAATCTGCCTTATATCTTCCTACATGTTGTACAGAGCATTGCCTTTTATTCCTCTTGAATTATGAGACCCTGTGTATATATACCTGAATTCATAAGTTTTATTTATTATTTTGTACTTGAAGATATAGTACATTATTACTAAATTAATATATCCTACGTGACATTATAAATGTAGACTATTTTCCTGACCTCATTCTATCGTCGCATTTGTTCATTGTAACATTAAATAAAAACAAAAAATTGCAAGATATATATATATATATATATATATATATATATATATATATATATATATGGGTCTACTTCACAAGATCGACAGACCATTTGATCAGCATTTATTTGGTCGACAGCTCATTTGGTCGACAACCAGTATTCAAGGCACTTAACAGGGATTTGCTCCCCTCCCCAATGTTGTGCGACCCTGGAGTTGATATATATATAGTTGGGGGGGGGCATAGCCCCCCACATTGTGGGGTGTGGGGGGAAGCCCCCACCTATTTTCATTTAAAAGCATGAAAATACAAGAAAAAGTACACATTTTAAATAAAAATAGTGCCCCCCCACACCCCCCTAACTATATATAACAACTCCAGGGTCTTACAACATTGGGGAGGGGGGCAAATCCCTGTTAAGTGCCTTGAATACTGGTTGTTGACCAAATGAGCTGTCAACCAAATGAATTTCGATAAAAAATTTAATTTAATTTAATTTAATTTAGATTTAAAGACTGTGGTAAAAAGGCCCTATCCCTGAGATGTATTTTGTGATCCATAGACACATTACATGCAATGAGAAAAGACCTCATTATCTGCTAATGTGAATATCTTTGAACCATGGTTAACTACTGCAAGTGCAGATCAGCACTTTCCTGCAATTGTTAAAAGTGTCAGCAGTGAATTGTGTTAGCACAGGCACCCCCTCATTCACTCTCCCATCCATAACATGCACATTCAAAGACACACACACAGATACACACAACCATGTACATGCGCGGACACACACACACACACACACACACACACACACACACACACACACACACACACACACACACACACACACACACCACATATCCCATACCTATCCCTGTGTTGTGAAAATGTCACAATATCTCTTTTTTCCTACCTTCATAAATCACTGATGATTTCTGTTATTAATTCCAGAGTCTCCCAGTTCATATCTGTGATGATAGGAGGTACTGCAATCCATGCCAGGAGAAGTGGGGCAGTGGATGTGTAACATATGCCAGTACAGCTAGCTGGAATTTAGTAAAGAATTATATGTCATTTGTGTATCAAACTGATTGTACAGATGCTTGGTTTAAAATGTATTTGTAAAGTTACTTATGTTAAAATGTATCAACGGTGTGCCCTGCTGGAAAGCAAAGAAGTGTGCATGTATTATTGTAACCAAATTACATGTATATGTTTTTACAGAGGATACTGGAAGGGAAGAGGTTAATCTCAGTCCAGCCAACTTTAAAATATATCTAAAATTAAATTACTTTATAGATTAAGCCATAAAGATGATATGCCACAGTTTTGAATGGAGCCACAGAAGCAAAGTTTGTGCTAGAGAATAGTTTGTAGCTCCTGTAGGAATAGTGGAATGGTTTTATTGTTTTATGGCTTCAAGATGCTTTAATAAAACTTAGCTAAAGGTCTAGTGTGTATTGTAGCACATAGGTGCTAAACCCTGGCACCTCTAGAGATGTAAGCCAGAAATAATATTTAGATATTAGTAGAGAAGTGCTCTCAGTATTCTATATTTTGTCTGAGATCTGACAACAAGGACCACTCACCTACTTCATCTTACCTTGCACTAGTAAGTGATCGGAGATGCTAATTCCCTAAATCAGTTAGGAAAATATAGTCAGGATTGTTAAGTATTGTTTTTCTGTAACTGTGTGACTCTTTCCAGTTGTGTTATTTTCAATATTTCCTGTGATGAAACTCTGGTGTTTCTGTAAATAGATATTAAGTATTTTCTTGTTCTTTTATTATTTATTATTAAATATATTTAAACTTTTCATTGTGGTGGGTCCTTTTTAGAAAATATTTAAGCTTTGAGAGTATTTGCATATATTTATTTGGTGATAACTGTGGCCACTCCTGAAAGCCTGGCTGTTTGGTCAACATTGTGATGATATGGGCTAGTGCCAGCATAGCCAGTTAGAGTTCTGTAAAGAATGATATGTCCTTTGAATATCAGACTGAGTTATACAAGATGCTTGTGTTACAAATGCATTAGAGCTGTATGACATTTGAATATCAAACTGATTTGCAGAAATGCATATGTTACAAATGTATTATAACTGTATGGCATTTGAATATCAAACTGATTTGTACAGATGCTTATGTTACAAATGTATTAGAACTGTATGGCATTTGGAAATCAAAATGTCTTTGTAAAGTTGCTTTAAAAAAATTATCAACAATAGGTCTTGCTGGACAGAGAAGGAATATACATGTGAGACTGTATCTATCTATATATATATATATATATATATATATATATATATATATATATATATATACAGTCTATATATATATATTAGTAAAGGACACTAGAAGAGAAGGAGTTAAACAACTAGTTTACTTCTTACTTTAAGAAAAATACTGTTAATTGGGCAACCTGTTGGGCCATGGAAGTGCTTATCTTACAGCTCTGAATAGGACTGGAGATGGCATGTCTGGAAGAAGCCTTTGTTCATTAGCTCAGTAAAAAGAGGAAGCCCCAGGCACTGCCATAAACATTAACAAAACCTTAGATATACATCTTATCACATCTATGCTAACATCCTGCCTCAAGCTTCAAAGGTGAATAGTGCGAGAAACTAGAGTCAGGTGACCAGATGAGGTCATTCTGCCAGCCATCTTGGACATTTTAGCTATCACAAAGAAAACTCTCAGTACTGAGTATTCTGTCTTGGGCCTGACAACAAGAAGGATCATTCCCCACATCATCTACCTTGCTCTATTAAGTAAGTAAGGAATAGCAATTCTCCTAGATTCAGTCAGGAAAATATAGTGAAGCTTAGTTTAGATATTGTTTTTCTTTATTTGTCTGAGTCTGTCCATCAATGTTATTTTCAATATGTCCTGTAATTTGAACTCTGTGGTTTACTGTAAAAATATATTTAGTATTTCCATGTTCTTTTAATATTTATTATTAAATATATTTAAAAAATTATTGTGGCTGGTCCTTTTAGAAAGTATTTAAACTTTGAGAGTGCTTATATTTATTTGGTGACACTGTGTGGGCCACTCCAGAAGGCCTAGCTGTCTTGGTCAACTACTACCATTTGTATTAGTATTAATATTACACAGTATAATTGAGCACCCTTTCCTAAGGGCGTTAGGGTAGCTGATTATGGAGTGTCTGGTGGCAGTGATAACTACCTTGTACTCTGGCAGTAGGGGGCACAGTAGGTAAATCTGTGCCAACCTTCCCAGGTGTGTGTGTGTGTGTGTGTGTGTGTGTGTGTGCGTGTGTGCGTGTGTGTGTGCGTGTATGCGTGTGTGTGTGTGTGTGTGTGTGTGTGTGTGTGTGTGTGTGTGTGTGTGTAAAATAAAATTTCACAGTCTGTGTGCGTCAGCTACTTGGAGCAGGGACACGAAGCAGTAGCACAGCTGTACCAGTGGGGAGTCTTACCCTGGGCTGACTGCATTTCCTGTGTTTTCTTAAGGGAAATTGTACTTGGTGTAGAGAGCTCCATCTGCAAATACTGAGTGTATCCATTTATTTTCCAAGTGATCGTCCCTCTCCAGTGTCAGTGATGAGGATTCAGGCTCCTTGATTACTGGCCCAGTGTGGGGATGTCACATATTGATAAATTATTTGAACTTCTATAGCCTGTAAGCAGTTGTCACTAAAGGTGCACTCCCAAGCAGCCACAAGGTGAACATCGATAGTTTCATTTGGCACTATTTATTTATTTATTTATTTGTTAGTTTAGTAATCAGGGAGAGCAGGCACAGATGTCAGCAAAGCATTATGGCCAGTTGACCAAGGTGTGTGAAGCCAGAGGACTGGTGTATGCCAACCTGACTAAAGAGGAAATGATTTCAGCCTTAGTCTCAGCTCAGACCGGCATCCAGGAGGATAATTTTTCCTCAGATGATTTAAACATCCTTCTGGAGTTAAAGAGATTTGAACTGGAGGCCAAACATTTGGAATTAGAATCAGTAGAGAGACTGCTGTGTTTGGAGGCTTAAGAAAAGGAAAAACAGATGGAATTAGAATCAGCAGGGAGACTGCGGCATTTGTAGCTGAAGAAAATGAGAAGCAGAGTCAACATGAAAGGGAGATGCTAACTCTTCACCAGGGTATTGGAGGTAATGGTGAAGGGAATAACTGAATCCCAGAAGCAACAAAGGTCAGTAAATTTCTTCCACAATTTACAGCGGGTGCTAATTTTGATAGTTTTATTCATATATTTAAAAGAGTATGTAAACAGTATAATGTTGACCAAGGGCTCTGGGTACAGTTCCTAACCCCCCTTACTCCATGTAAAGCTGTAACTGCTGTTTCTAAATTGTCTGATACTGATTGCTTAACCTATGATAAGTTAAAAAATGTTTATTGGAATGTTTTAAGTTAACACCTGAAGCTTACAGAAAAAGTTTTGTGAGCATAGACACAAGGTAGATGAAAGTGTATGTGATTATAATACTAAGTTAAGCACTTATTTTCATAGCTGGGTGAATGGGTGTCAGGTCACCACTTTTGAAGGGCCGGCAGACCTTTTGGTGAGGGAGCAAGCCCCTAGTACTTTGAGGAAATAAGAATCTAGTTGGCAGACAGGAAATACAACTCTGCAGATGAGCTGCGGAAAAGGGGGATCTCTACTTAACAGGCAGGGCATCACTGCACAGAAAAGGGATACCCACTTCTGCATATGGATATAAGGGAACCCATGGTGGGCAGCCCAACTGCCCCAACAAAGTCCACCAGTAACAGGGGAAGCCACTAGTTCAGGTACACAGCCGGGATCAAGGGTTAAAGGTTTTAAATGTAACCAGTGGGGCCATGTAGCATATAGATGTGCATGGAGGTAAGGTGGGGAACAAAAAGTGAGTCAGGAAGTGGGAATAACATAATGCCAGTGGTAAGTTGTCTGGAAACAGACGTATCCTATCCTGGTGGATTGAAAACAGGCCACTGCCAAGAGAAACACATACACTGATATAACTATTGTGAAGCCTGCAGTGGTTAAAGAGGAGCAGTACTTGCTTGGGCAGTCCACTTCAGTCAGAGCTTTAGAAGTGATCCCATTCCAAATGCCTTTGGCCAAGGTTCACCTTGACTGGAAGGGTGGAAAAGGAAGAAAGCAAGTAGGAGTGTTTGAGGATATCCCTGCAGATGCCTTGATAGGGAATGATTTTGATAATGCAGTACCTTGTCTGCATGCAGTGACACTCAGTTAGGTTTTGAGACAGGCATGTGGGTCTGGTAACCTGGGGGAGACCCAGACCGACAGCACCCCTGAAGCCAGGACTGATGATGTGGCTAATTCAGGGAGGAAGCTACCCTGTAACAATGAGCCTGAAGATGATCCACAGCTGCTGGTAGGTACTGATGTTTCCTTGGAAAGGGTGATTGCAAGGGCAGAGGTAAGTAGTAGTACCCAGGCCAACAGTGAGGCATTGCTGTCAGAAGATACCAGACTTCCTGTGGAAGAGGAGCTGGGAAAATTCACAAAGATAGAGTTGAGAAAGGCTCAGCTCTCAGACTCTATATTACAAGGTTTGAGGGAGGTAGCTAGGAAGGTGCCTGATTCTCAAGGAAAAGGGGGAGTGTGTGTACTGGAACAAAGTGTTACTGTGTAGAGAGTGGATCCCTGAGGGAGGGCTAGAAGGTGAGGTAATACAGCAGTCAGTGGTGCCCTTAGCCTACCATCTGGCACATCTAGCCATAGCCCATGACATTCATTTTGCAGGTCATATGGACATAAAGCACACCAAATGACGTAATATGCAGAACTCTTATTGGCCTTGGATTGCCAGGGATGTATCAGGGTACTGCAGGACCTGTGAGAAGTGTAAAAAGTAGACAAGGCAGGATACCAGGTCACAGCTTCTTTGGTGCCTTTGCCTGTTAATGAGGAGCCATTTCAGAGGATAGCTGTGGATATTGTGGGGCCTCTGAGTTCCCCAAGTTCCACAGGGAAGAAGTATATCCTTAGTGGTAATAGATTATGCTACTAGATACTCTGATACATGGCTCTGTCCGATCATTAAGGCAGAGAAGGTGACAAATGCTTTGCTAGAGACTTTCAGTAGGGTAGGTTTCCCGAGAGAAATATTGACTGACATAGGTGCCAACTTCATGTCAGACCTGCTGGTTTGTCTGTGGGAGCACTGTGAGGTGAAGCACCTAAAGACCACCCCCTACCTCCCCCAGATTAAATGGTCTTGTGGAGAGGTTATACTCTAAGCTAAAGGCCATGCTATGGGCATTTACAGAGCAGTTTAAGAAAGATTGGAACAAATATTTGCCCCATTTATTGTTTGAATACAGGGAGGTGCCCCAGGAAGGCACAGGTTTTCACCCTTGCTGTATGGGCATAGGGTGAGAGGGCCCTTAGATATAATTTGTGATGAGTTGGAGGGTGAGTGTGAATCCCACAAGGAGTCTGTTGTGGCATATATCCTAAACCTCAGGACAAGGCTTAAGGAGCTCATGAGCTTGGTCTAGGAGAACCTGGCAGGAGTCCAACAGCAGAAAAAGGTCTGGTATGACATAAATGCTTGACCAAGAGAGTATGCTGTGGGACATCAGGTTTTGGTGCTCCTTCCTGTCAAACACAATAAGCTACAGGCAGCTTGGGAGGAATCCTTCAAACTGGTAAGGAAAATCAGTGATGTTAACTGTATGGTAGAACTGCAAGGCAGGAGGCAAGGGCATACATTGTACCATGTTAACTTGATGAAGCCTTACCATGGTAGGGAGGCCCTTGTGCTGAGTATTTGCAGTGGATGGCAGGAGATGTCTGAGAAGGATGTGGTGACTGATCTCCTCAGTGAGGCTTGGACTGACACCTCAGTGGAAGGGGTAGCAATGTCCCAATGGCTATCCCCTACCCAGGTTCAAGAAATCCAAGCAGTGTTACAGGAGTTTGGGGACATGTGCACTGGGAAAACATGGTGCACCCAGCTGGTGCCGCACCATGTAGATACAGGGCTCCAAAGACCTGTCAAGCAGGCCCCTTACAGGATGCCTGAGCGAGTCAGACAGACTCTGTGGTAGGAGATACAGGAGATGTTGGAAGTGGGAGTAATCCATGAGTCCAGCAATCTCATGGCCTCCCCAGTGGTGCTGGTACCAAAGCAGGATGGCAGCAACAGTTTCTGTGTGGAATACAGAAGACTAAGTCACACACAGTCAGATGCTTACCCCATGCCTAGGACATATGAAGCCTTAGAAAAGCTGAGTGGGGCTATGTATCTGACCACTATTGATCTGACCAGGGGCTACTGGCAGGTACCCTTGACTCCCAATGCTAGAGAGAGAGTTCAACCTTTGTGACTCCTTTCGACTTGTATGAGTTCACATAGATACCCTTTGGGATGAAAAATGCCCCAATGACCTTCCAGAGACTGGTAGATCATATCCTAGCAGGAGCAGGAGATTGTGCCCTTGCTTACCTGGATGGAGTAGTAAGATCAGGCCAGAATCTGCCAAAGTGGAAACCATTCAGGCATGGCATGCCCCTGTTACCAAAAAGCAGGTGAGGGCATTTTTAGGGACAGTGCGTTAATATAGAGAGTTTGTCCTCAATTATAGTACAAGAGCTATTCCACTCACAGACCTGACAAGGAAAAACAGGCCAGATAAAGTAGTGTGGACCCCAGCATGTGAGCAGGCATTCCAAAAGCTTAACAGAGCTTTGGTAGGACTCCCTGTGTTAGCCAGTCCAGATTACATCAGAGAATTTGTTGTACAGGTAGATGCTTCAAACCAAGGGGTGGGGGCTGTACTTAGCTAGGTTTCCTCAGAGGGAGAAGAGCACCCAATGGTATATCTCAGTCATAGACTCCAACCCAGGGAGGAATCTTATGCAGCTATAGAAAAGGAATGTCTAGCCATAGTAGGGGCACTGCAGAAACTTCAGCCTTATCTGTGCGGTAGAAAATTCACTGTAGTTACAGACCACAATCCCTTAACTTGGCTACATTGAGCCAGCCAGCAAAATTCCAAGTTATTAAGGTGGTGCTTAGGATCACAGGCATATGACATGACAGTACAACACTGTAATGGGGTCAGCAATGCCAATGCAGTTGGATTTCAAGATAGGGAATGGGGTATCATATTCCCAGATAGGCTTATTTCTCTCAAGCCATGTTTTTCAAGGATCACTTGAAAAGCTAGCTTGAGACTTGAAAGGGGGAGAGATCTGATAATACTGGCTAGTGCCAACATAGCCAGCTGGAGTTCTGTAAAGAATGATATGTCCTTTGAATATCAGACTAAGTTATACAAGATGCTTGTGTTACAAATGCATTAGAGCTGTATGACATTTGAATATCAAACTGATTTGCACAAATGCTTATGTTACAAATGTGTTAGAACTGTATGGCATTTGAATATCAAACTGATTTGTACAGATGCTTATATTACAAATGTATTAGAACTGTATGGCATTTGAAAATCAAAATGCGTTTGTAAAGTTCCTAGTGTTAAAAATGTATCGACTATGGGTCCTGCTGGACAGAGAAGGAATATACATATGAGACTGTATGTATATACAGTATGTTAGTAAAGGTCACTGGAAGAGCAGGGGTTAAACAGTTAGCTTACTTCTTACTTTAAGAAAAATACTGTTAATTAGACCACCTGTTGGGCCATGGAAGTGCTTATCTCACAGCTCTGAAAAGGACCAGAGACAGAATGTCTGGAAGAAGGCTTTGTTCATTAGCTCAGTAAAAAGAGGGGAAGCCCAGGCACTGCCATAAACATTAGCAAAACTTTAGATTTGCATCTTATCTCATCTATACTAACATCCTGTATCAAGCTTCAAAGGGCAATAGTGTGAGAACCTAGAGTCAATTGACCAGATGAGGACATTCTGCCAGGTATCTTGGAAATTATAGATATTACAAAGAGAAATCTCTCATTAGTGAGTATTCTGTCTTGGGCCTGACAAGAAGAAGAACCATTCACCATATCATCTGCCTTGCTCTATTAAGTAAGTAAGAAATAATATTTCTCCTATATTCAGTCAGGAAAATATAGCAAAGCTTAGTTTAGATATTGTTTTACTTTATTTGTCTGAGTCTGTCCATCAGTGTTATGTCCAATAGTTCCTGTAATTTGAGCTCTGTGGTTTATTCTAAATATATATTCCGTATTTCCATGTTCTTTTATTATTTATTATTAAATATATTTAAAATGTTATTGTGGCTAGTCCTTTTAGAAAGTATTTAAACTTTGAGAGTGCTTATATTTATTTGGTGACACTGTGCGGGACACTCCAGAAGGCCTAGCTGTCTTGGTCAACTGCTGCCATTTGTATTAATATTAATATTACACAGTATATGGTGCTGCGGTAGAGCTGTCGCCTCACAGTAAGACGTTGTCCCATTCGATTCTCAGCTAGAGCGTCTTCTGTCTGGAGACGTGCGTGAATGGGCATACCTTCGTTGAAGGTTGTGCGTCAGGGCTGGCAACTCGGCATGTAAATATCTACTGCCAATCATTAACGGACCGGGGTTCCACTGTGGCGACCCCTAATTGGGAAAAGCTGAAAGACACAACAACACAGTATAATTGGACACCCTTTGTTAAGGGTCTTAGGGTAGCTGATTGTGGAGTGTCTGGTGGCAGTGATAACCACCTTATACTTTGGGGAGAGGGGGCACAGCAGAAAAATCTGTGCCAGTCTTTCTCAGGTGTGTGTGTGTGTGTGTGTGTGTGTGTGTGTGTGTGTGTGTGTGTGTGTGTGTGTGTGTGTGTGTGTGTGTGTGTGTGTAAAATCAAATCTCACAGTGTGTGTGTGTAATCTACTTGGAGCAGAGGCATGAAGCACTGGTTTCACAGAGAGGGTGTCAGAGAACTTGGCTTAAGCACTCAGCTGAGGCCTTAACTCTACAGCTGTACCAGTGGGGAGTATTACTGGGGCCCTGGAGGGAGACAGACATAAAGAAACCCAGACCCCGGGCTGACTGTGTTCCCTGTGTGCTCTTAAGGGAAATTGCACTTGCTGCAGAGAGCTGCACCTGAAGATACTGAGTGTATCCATTTGTATTCCAAGTGAACATCCCTCTACAGTGCCAGTGGTGAGGATTCAGACTCCTTGATTACAGGGTCAGCATGGGGACATTACAAACAGTACCATGTGTATTAATATTAATTTCACTCAGTATAATTGGGTACCCTTTTAAGAACCTTATAGTAACTGATAAGTGGCAGTGAATCTACCTTATCTTCTGGGCAAAGTTCACAGCAGGAACTCCGGTTTCACCAATTAGCGCTGAAGTCACCAGCAACCACAATGGATAAAAAATATATGTTTATTATATCCACATAACGCCAAAACGACACACGGACTATAACAACAACAAAAATTGGAGAACTGACAATACACTGCGAAAAACGAAGTGACAAATACACAAAACAACACCAAATAAATCCAACAGTTTAGTGCTTTCAACCAGCGTCTCTGGTCTTCATCAGAACTGTTGTAAATTAACTCACAGTAGGTTTAAATAAATTCTTTGGCGCCAAAAAGTTTTTTCCTTTAAAGATACAGTGTAAAGACTAGTTACAGAAAACTGTGCGTACATCAATAATCAGTTCAATTCTCCCTGAATCTACAAGTTGCTTCCATTGTATGCATAAACTGTCCAAGTAAATAAATAAAAATGCTTTAAAGTACTTTGGAAATATTTAAAAAACTTTAAAAATCTTTAGATCTATCCAAGTTGTCAAAACTCTGATATCTATGCTATAATGTGTAAGTCAAATGCCAAACGCTATTGACAAAGCATGAGTGAAAAACTATTTATATGCCAAGTATTGTTGACAAAACATGAATAGTAGTTATCACAAAGTCTTCTCATAAAATCATCTCCTGTACTGGCCCAATTAGTATATAAATAAACAAACAAAGAATATCCCAAAAATAGTATGCTAACAAATTCTACTCAGCGCTGCGATACTAAGCATATGCTGAAGATAATTTAAGGAAACACGCGACACTATAATAAGTGCCACAACTTTATAGCTTTTTAAGCGCTGTTATTGTATGTAATATTCAGTATATACTATATGAACTATTTAAAACGTTGTGCTATCTATAATTTTAATGTTGAATAAAATGAATATATACATGTAGTTACACACGATGTAGTAGATGTTCCAATCATGTTGTTATGTAAATAAATGTTGTGTACAGGTTCAAGTATAAACTGCCTTCGTTACATAGATGTAAATGTGTAAAAAATATATAACTATAAAACAATAAAAAATATGTATATATATATATATATATATATATATATATATGTATGTAACAAATATAATAAATATGATAAATATGATAAATATGATATAAATATGTATTAAAAAATGTATTAAAAAATGTATTAAGAAAATGATGAAAGTGGATAATTGCATCAAGTATACAATTAAATAAATAAATAAATTGATCTTCATTTCATGAGTCTAGTTAAAAGTGTTAAATGTTAAAATATAAAAATTGAACAAATATAGGTACGTACAAATGTAACTTATACAATGTATTGTGTAGAATACAGAATTAATGCATGATTGATAATTTTGATGTCCTAATGAAAATATTTATATGTGAATAATAAATATATATAAATATAAATATACTTACTGGTAAATGAATTAAACATGTTACTATCAGTTAAAAAAACATTTTGTAATTCATGTGTAGGTATGACAAAAGTGTGTTGCAAATTGATATAAAAGTATAATGTTAGTATTCTATTACATGTAGTTTAATGTTAAACATATCTCTAACTACAATAGCTTTCGGTAACAAACAAACCCTGAAATTTCACACCAAAATTCAAAATAAAAGTGATTTTGTAGATATAAATTCATTTAACCCTGGTGGACTGGTGGCATCCAAATATAATTGCCACCATGTTTCACGAAATGCCAATATTCCTTTAAGATCACCTCCCCTAGGGTCATTATAAATGACTTCTAATATAGTAAATTTGAAAGTGTGTTCATCTCCAAGTAATTCTACATGTCTAAACAAAGCATTAGTTCTATCCTTGTTTTTAATACAGTAAATATGATTATATATACGTTTTTTCAAACATCGTTCAGTTCGACCAATGTAGAATGCAGGGCAAACCTCACATTTAGCCAAATAAATCACTTGTTTCGTATTACAATTTCCTTCCTTACTAATTATTAGACTCTTATGCCCATTCTGCAATAAAATTTTATCCTCAGTTGACATATATCTACATTGGTTACAAAATCCACATTTTCGACTCCTTAGTCTTTTGGGTTGATGGACTTTTTGTTGTTCAAACAATTTCTTTAAATTCTTTCCCATTCTATAGACAAATCTCGGTTTAGTACCTAAAATTTTGACTAAGACTGGTTTATTACTAATCAAGTGCCAAAACTTAAAAATAATTCTCTTAATGTCATCTGCCCCTAAACTGTAAGGTATTATACAAGCTCTAAAATAGTTAGATTTCACACCTTTGATTTTCATGGTGGAATTATCATTATTAAGTTTGTTGGCTATCTCGCCTGAACCTAAAAGTGGTTTAAATTTTGTACCCCAGTTTGTAATAATGTATGACTGTACGTCATCCATCATATCAACTGGGTACCCCCTTTGTCCAAATAGTGTTTTAATAAAATCTAATTCTAAGAGCAGATTATCAAAGTCAGACACCATTCTGGCTGCACGGATACACTGACCCTTAAAGACGTTATATTTCACCTTTGGAGGGTGGCAACTGGAGTAATCTAAATAATTGTTGGAAAAAGTGGTCTTCCCATGTATATTGGAACTCTCTTTGCCTTCATGGTATGTTATATAAGTGTCTAAATAAGGTAAACCTTTCAAATCATAGGAATGTGTGAATCTCAAATATTCACTGCTGTTGTTAACATAATCCATAAATTCCAACAATTCATCTACACCTCCCTGCCAAAGAATATAAATGTCATCCAAGAACCTGGAATAGTATTTGACCTTCTTAAAATATTGACATCTAAATAACGTACTATCTTCCCAGTTCAACATAACCAGGTTGGCGTAGATGGGAGCACAAGCTGCTCCCATAGCAACGCCCCTGGTTTGTCTAAAGAGCTCGCCCTCAAAATATATAAAATTGTTTTCCAGTACTATAGACATCATTTCAGTTATCAAACAAATAGTGTCCCAGTCTAAGTCAGTATGTCTCATCAAGCTGTTTGTAAAAGCTTCTAACCCTTCAACCTTAGGTATACATGAAAACAGGTCTATCACATCTATTGTAACAACGTATAAGGGACTATCGTTCAATATATCATTTACAGGGTACTTGGAGAGAAAACACCATGAGTCTTTGACCATATGATGGATGATAGTATAAATGTTTTTTAATTTTATATCAATGAATTTACCTATTTGGAAGGTTTTAGAATAACTACCAGATACTATAGGTCTCATGGGGGGATCCTGTGAATCTTTGTGTGTTTTAGGTATGCCTACAATAGTTGCTATCTTAGGATACTTAACTCTAATAAATTTGTATATTTCATCAGTTATCCTTCCTTCTAATAAATACTCTTCAATATACAAATCAATTCTTTGATAGGCTATATGTAATTCATTCAATGAAATAGTTTCATAATTGCCTGTAGTATATAATATATCATACATTTTCTGAGTATATATCAAATTGTCGTATATGGCTATACCTCCCCCTTTATCTGGTTTCATAATTCTTATAGAAGAATCTTCCCTTAATGTCTGTAATAAAACAGTTTCATCATATGTCAAATTCTCTATATTCGTCACTTTTTTCAAATTTTTATACTCACTATAAATTTCCCTAGTTACTACCTTATCAAAGGTATCAATTATCGGGTTATTAACATGTGTGAAATTACTTTTAACATTAAACGAAGATCTAACACTATCAAAACCACTATTGTTGTTCTTTGTTGTCTTATCTTTAAAAAAAATATCAAGGTTAATTTTTCTAATGTATTTCTTAAAATCAATCAACACTTCAGCTAATTGGAATTTAGGGTTCGGAACATATTTCATACCTTTCTCAAATAGTCCAAAGTGTACTTTATCAATACTAATATTAGAAAAATTAAATATGTTAAAATTGTGATATGAATACATATTCCCATTGATAACTATTTCTTGATCACCTGAATTTGTGGGTAAACTTAAACTTCCACTGACAGGATGTGTGGAAGCTTAGACAATATTAGTGTCAACATGAGCATTAACTAGTAATGATTGTACATTTTCCTTACCCAGTGGTTCCCCCTTGGGTATGTTTTCTGATATGTGCTGTAATAAGGTGGATGATTGTCCTTCGGGTATCTCTGAAAACCCTGTGTCTCAGGATGTCCACCATCATCATGATAGTCATTGTAAACAGTACCTTCATAATTACCCCTTTGTCTATTAGAGCTCCCTTTATTGTTATGCTCCACAGGTGACAAGGGATGATTCTTGGGCCATTCTGGGCAAAGTTGGTAGAGATGGTAATCTGTGCCAGCCTTTCCCAGGTGTGTGTGTGTGTGTGTGTGTGTGTGTGTGTGTGTGTGTGTGTGTGTGTGTGTGTGTGTGTGAAAAAGAGTGTGTGTCAGCTGCTTGGGGCAGGGACATGAAGCACTGGTTTGACAGAGAATGTGCTGGAGGACTTGTCTTGAAGAGTCAGCTGAGGTCTCTGCCCTATAGCTATACCAGTGGGGAGTTTTACTGGGGACCTGGGGGAGATAGATATAAAGAAATGCAGACCCCGGGCTGACTGTGTTCCCTGTGTGCTCTTAAGGTTAATTGTATTTAATGCAGAGGTCTGCATCTGGAAATAATGAGTGTGTCCATTTGTATTCCAACTGAACTTCCCTCTCTAGTGTCAATGGTGAGGATTCAGGCTCCTTGATTACTGGCCCAGAGTGGGGACATCACAATATCCTTCAGAAAATCCATACTTGTGCAAGAGCTGTTATTGCTGCAATTTTCTTTGTTTGTAATTAAAATCCACCTCTAAATTTGTCCCACCATTACTTTTGTCTCCATCTTGATTTCTTGTGTTACCAGGTTGAGAGATATGTTTAAGGTTCCACCCCTGTCCCTTGTTAAGTCCTGAACTGTTGCAGGTATTGAATAATGCACAAGATCCTCAATATATATTAAAAAACATCCTGCTGCATTAACGTCTCAGTTAGTGCAGCTGGTTAATGCTGAGGTTTAGTGTGATAGGGTTGCAGGGTTTGAATCCCCCATTTATAGTTGTTTTTACTCATATTTGTTGTAAAGAGAATCCCTGGTGTCTAGTGGTGGGGGAAGTAGGAGGGTACAGAGTTGAAATGTGGCTAATGTTCCCCTGAACCAATGTTGCAGGCTATGCTTAGTAATCGAGGGGTGTGTGGAAACATGACAGCCACCTCAACCACACATGCACACACAGCTCTTTCCCCATCCGATCACACACACACACACACACACACACACACACACACACACACACACACACACACACACACACACACACACACACACACACACACACACACACACACACACATTGTATACACCTTATGGTAACCTTTCTGAATTTGGCCCCTACGATTTATATTCTATAGTCAGTTTGACATTGATGAATGTCTCATATGAATTTCCTGCCTTTCAATAAGTTTCAGATGACATGCTTAAAGAGAGATATCAAGGATTTTGATCTCTGTCTGTTACTGCTGATTTGCAGCTATTGTGTTTTTCAATATATTTGAAAGCTTTTAGTCAGTCTTTTAAAAAATACAAGAAAACAGTTTACAAATGTGTTGTATATTTTCTCTTTTATCAGCTTTGTTAATATGTGTAATTGTCTATATATATGTATTAGAATAACATATTTAAAATTATTTTTATTTACTTACATTTTGTTGACCAGCTTAGTCCCACCAAGCCAATGGTCACTTTTCAGGGGAGACTATAGGTGGTATTCATGCTGACGGTCATGGATAATTTCTACTTTCATTGTAATAATGTGCAGAAACTTAGGGCAGCCTCAAAGTATGTGCTTTAGCTCTATTTTATCACATTGTGGCATATTTTATTTGTTTTGTGGTTATTTATTGTAATGTGTTTAGTTTTAAAGGCATATTAATAAAGGTTGATTGGCTGATTTATTGTTATGGATATTTTCAGCTGTCATCTGAATACTGTGCATAAGCTCAAGACAGCTTTGCAGCATTCATTTTAGTCTTTCTTCTAACAGTCCAGATTTATTACTCATTTTACTTTTCTGTTTGCATGTGCATTGTTTAATGAGCACATTAATAAATGCTGATTGACTGACTGATTAAATTTTAAGCATCTTTTTGGGGTTTCTCCAACCTGCTATATAAATTTGCTTTTACTCATCTTCCATAGACAATGACATCTGATTCTTTTAGTTTCAATTGTTTTTATATACCAATTTAATATCTTTATGTTTCTTATTCATTTCTTTACTTAATATGTCTTTTGAATACTAAATAGTGCAATGCTTAAAAAAGCAAGCTCTTTAATGATGCTTGGACTGGACTAGAAAATGAGTATCAGCTATCTTTATTTCCGTCAAAGTTAATGTGTGGCATTTTATAGCATGCATGACAAACAGGACACTCTCTTTATTCTCTATTTCTGTCTCTAGGATGCACACATTATGATATGTGCTGCCTCAAGAGATGTTATTTTCCAGGAGAAAGGAAGCTGGACATCTGAATGGTGGGGCTGGATATGAGTTGTGGAGTCGGAGCTTGAAGGGCCGACTTAGAGAGAATGTTACACAAATATTGCATTTGCTCCTATACCACAGCCTTCTAAAGTGGGACAGGAGCAGCTGTCATAGATAATCATGAATCAGTAATTTGGAAAAGAGCTGCAAGCAATGGGAACTTTTACTGGCTGCAACTGGTTTAAGGCAGTGTTTCAGTCTAGAGTCAAGACATCCAGAGAGAGTAAACATGACAGTTCAGGCAGGCATAAAGGATTACAAGCTCACCCAAGTTAGAGACAGATAACATAATCTAAGGAAGTGCTTGTGATTGGGAAGGGCACACTTTAGGATTTACAGTCGGTGAGTCAAATACCACTCTTTTGGGAGATTCTAACAGATTTTTCTGCCTTAGGATCTAGCAGCTTCATCCACCAACTTGACTGAGTACTGCAGAGAGTAAAGGAGACCAAAGCATCTTTGAATAAATATCAGATGTAGATCACAGTGCAGCAGGTAGCCTTGGTAGTGTCAGGGCATTGGAAGAGTGGAGCACTTGTGATGGACGTTGGTAGTAAAGGGTAGATGCAGTCATGGAACTCTGTTTGCTCTCAGTAGCAGAATTCACAGGCACACATGCTGGAAAACCTGCAACATAGTCATTTTGTAAGATTGTTTTCTGTTGATTTTCCTTTCTGAATAGACCTAAAGATAGCAGAAGACAGAAGGAAGACAATGCAAAGGAAAACCATCAGGACCAGAACGGAACAGTGGTGAAGAGCACTTACAAAAGCACTTAGTATTCTTTTTTAATTTTATTTGAATCTGTAAAAGCATTTTGGTAGGAGATTATCAGTCAGTAGCACTGAACATTTGGAATTATTTTTACAGGATAATGATGCATGTTGTGTGATCTGGGGATCGTAGTTCACAGGTGTTAAGAACATTATTAGAAACAATTGGCGTATTCTCAAAAAGAAGCCTGAGATAATCAGAATAGTTGGAGGCCCCCATGTTCTCATTTCGTACCTGTTTGAATTTAAAACAAAGATTATGCTATAAGGACTTTAAAAATAATAAAAAGTTGAATATAAGTAGAAAACAGGGTACATTTCCTTGTTATAGCTACATATGATGTGATGATATAAATACAAGCTATGAATTATACATCCTACACTAAGAAGAAATATGCTTTCAGGTGTTTTGCAACTTGTAATACCGCTGCCATTGTGTATATGGCATGCTGTAAGGTGTGTCAAGCATTCTACCTAGGGAAATGTACAAGAATGTTGAAGGGAAGAATTATTGAACACAAATTTGAAATACACAGGGAGATAGTAACTAATACTTTGCGTAAGCATATAAGGGATAAAGGAATTACACATACATTTAACTTTAGAGTGATTGACATCAGACAGAAGAAAAAATGGGGGCCCTTAGCAATGGGTTAGAAATGTGTGAATACTCATGGATCACACTTTTAGAAGCTGATTCTTTTCCAGGTTTAAATATAGCAGTAAGGATTAAACCTATTTTAAAAAGAAGACAGTTAACTTTGAAATAACATCTTGTGTGGATGGGTCTTAGTTAAATATTTTACTTATTTTATGGTTATCCTGACTTTCAGTAACATTTTACTTGTATATATGTCTTTAAACTGAAGTGCTTAATGCAACTGTGTCATGTGATTTGTCTTATGGTTTGAATTTACTATTTAAATGAAGGCATTTTATCTCTTTTTTTCACACTGATGAATGGTTGATCCCAAAAGCTTTGTGATTCTTTTTCCTAGGCTACGAATCAGAGTATGAAAATGACATAGAATCGTCCACTGCCACCTAGCCTATGAAATAGAGTGAGAGAAGGTGATAAAGAATAGGTTCTGTACTGCCTGTGCTGTGAGATAGTGTGAACAAAAGTGCACTAAATAACCAATCTGTCACCCAAACTAAATGCCACCTAGACAATGTGGCATTGTGTGAGAAGGTTTGAATGGTAGCTTAACTGCCCTTGACAAGGCATCCAGAGAGAGCAGACAGTACAGCATACTGTCAAATGGCTTGAAATAGCTAGGTAGCTAGACCCTCCTCTTGGTCATCTGATGATGAGAGGGTCATGCTTACCTGCTGAATGAGCTCATAGTAGACGGACTATCCAGCCACTGTTATACCTTTTTTTCTACTTTTCTCCTCTCCACACTATCTAACCTGGGTTGTGAATGAAAAATGGTTATGTTATTAGAGGTTGAAAGTTAATGAATAAATGAACAAATCTTGTCATTAACTGCATTGCCCGTTTATTTTTATGCATGAAATAACATTCGTTATTTACATTTCTGTCATTGTTAGAGTCAGATCTGAGTGCCCCTTACTTTAAACATCTGCAGATTCTAATTTGTACAATATATCATTATGAAAATTCTCTATAAGCTAGTATATTACATATGTTTCATAAGAGAGTGGAAAAATAAAACAGAATTGGAATCAATACTTTATTCTTTTCGCAAGAAAAAACGTCCATGGAATTTAGGATCAATGTACATACCTTACATAATTTACTGAAAAGTAGGATTGTAGGTTTGCTAACTCAAAATCTTCACATCTCTGGTATAATAAGCTGAACGATAGATATGTTAGTACAAATTGTGGTAATCATAGCGCCTTTCATTAGAATGGAACGGGCCAGTTTTACTGGGTGCAGCTACACTTCTCATTGAGAAATCAGCCATTCATGTACCTCATGAAATTCAATGATATCTGGACACTGAATGCAATATATTATTTTTAGGTCTAGCGGTAACAATGTAAGAGTAGCTATTTTTCTCTTTTAATCACCAAGTCCATAATAACGGAAATATTTAACCCTAATGCCTGAAAAAAGTGACAGCCAAATTAACTGAGAAATGAACAAATTAAATGTAGATGCAGGAAAGCACAGTGGACTTCCTCACTGATTCATTATTTAATACCCAGTAGTGTAAAAGTACTAGGCAGCCACTCACTGTGCCTGACAATCTCAAACTGACTACTGCCTACTTTTGTTATAACTCCTTCCTAATGTAACAGACACTTCTATTTACCCTCTTCATCTCATATATTATGTTCTGGTACCTGTACCTCTAATACTTGCTCCTGGCTGTAAAAACAGCCTCTCTAGAGAATTTCAGCAAGAATGTCAATGTATGATGCTATACCAGCCTAATTGTAGGTTAGGCTCTTTCTAGTCTGACCAGCAGTTGTGGCTAGCCTCATATCCCATCCATCCAAAAGGTTGGTGGTTCAAGGTTGATAGTTATGAAGTGCCAATCTCTTGCAGCTATCAAGCTCAAAAAATACTGGGTGTCTGCTTGTAGTCTTATACAGAATAGCAGACAGCTCTAGCAACAGCTTCTCCAGGATGGTGAGAACCTTCAAAATGATGTATGTTGGGCTCTAGCTATGAATTCTAGACAGTGACTTTCATACTCTAAAATATAATATGAATGTTATCATATTCAGGCTGAGGATCCTGTCTGATTCTTATCTGGGTAACTAAAATGGGAGTAAAGTAAACATTCTGTATCTTGTGTAGTTTAAGACAGCACTGGTAGCAAGCTGTTCCATCCTAGATCTATCATTTAGGAATTTGAAACTTTTTATGACTATATCTGCTATCCTTTCATCTTATTAGTATCCTCAGAATCTGCCACAGGGGACTTGGATAATTCATGTTTTGCTACCTATAGAATATGCTTAGCAATTTGATGCCCCAGTACTTCTATCTGAAACCAGAACGGAGATGTGAGGAAACAGCTGTCCCCAGAGCTAAGGCAGAAGACTGACATCACTTCCTTGTTAGTTGTGAAAAATTAAAAATAAACAACACTTAAATGTTACAATATTAAGCAATGGTAATAAACAGTTCAAAGCTTCATATGTTAATTCCTCCCCTGTGAAGGTACTGAAGAAACAAGCTGAAACAGGCTTATTCATTGGAATAACTCACCTTTAATGTATGATAATCACCCACCAAATGGACTTCATCAGATCAAACTGCTTATTTTGTATACCTCTCAACTGTCCAGATTTTCGCAGAATGCCCAGTTTTTTTCCTCATATTTTTGGTCTGTTCCTCAGACAAATCATGATTTTCTGGAAAATCACCGAAGACTAAATTCACCAAATAATGACAGACATTTGAGTTTCAGACGTCGTATCCTTCAGAAAATGCATGATAACACAAACTCTTTTTATTCTAGCAGCTTTCTAAGTTTCTAGGATCAATATTTAAAAATTGTCCCTATCTTGGGGCCTTTCTCCCCCATTATTTTTGACTTTGTCCAGATTTCTTATGCTAAGAAGTTGAGAGGTAATAAACTAAGTTATTCTGGTGACTAAGCCTGTCCTCTACCTTAATGCTGGGAACAGCTACCTTCACATCTCTGTTGTGGTTTTCGTACTTGTTATCATATGACCCACTTTTTGTGACACACAGGGTTCCTAGATGTGAAATAGATTGGTGGTGCTGTGGTAGCGTTGTCACCTCGCAGTAAGACGTTGTCCTGTTCGATTCTCAGCTAGAGCGTTTTCTGTGAGGAGACATGCGTGAATGGGTGTACCCTCATTGAAGGTTGTGCATCAGGGCCAGCAACTCGGCATGTAAAAATCTACTGCCAATCATTAGCGAACCGGAGTTCCGCTGTGGCGACCTCTAACCGGGAAAAGCCGAAAGACACAACAACATTGGTGATCTTTGTCATTTAATTAGAGCTTCTGTCTGACAGCCAGGATGCTATATATTTCTTGAAGTCAGATAAATTCAGAAAGAAAAAAACACAGGCTTAAAGCAGATAAATCAAATCTGGACACCAAACGTGCTCTACAAAGAAAGTAAACTAAGTAGTGTGGAAGCAAGACTGGAAACTTTATTAAGATAAATAATAAAAAAGATAAACTTTTGAGTGTGGATCATGCTTCCTCTGATAGTTAAAATACACATTGTTACAGTCTTCATTTAAATAATAAATTAGATGATGACATGATCAAAGACATGATCAAAACCACATCCCAATTAAAATCAATGTTGTAAACATCACTGTCTTAAGAATTGGTTTGAAAACAAAAAAACAAACAAAAAAAACCAATTAAAGTCACTGTTTCAAATGCCTTGTTTTAAGAACATGATCAGTCTATGCAATTCATTCAAACAAGATGAGACTTTTGCCTTAGTAAAAGTATCCATTTATACTCTATATACCCCATTTTGTTGACAGTCAACTGTAACATTCAAACACACCAGATTTGGCAATGAAAAACATTAGAGTGTTGTACATCTATATCAATACAATGCTTTGACAAAGCATTTTTTCCTCATTTCTTTTCTTAATATCTTAAATATATTCAGAAATGTGTTCCTTCAATTTGCAGTTTATTTTTGTAACACAAAACATGGACATATGCACTTTGGTAAACACACAATGAGAGAATTATCACAATCAGCATAAAATGCAAATGTAACCCTCTGGCCAGAAACCAGTTGTGTATAGCTGTTATCATGGCAAATGTGTTTACAATTTATACATCTACAACAAAGAAAACTGCCTTTAATGTCGCTAGTATGTTCTGTCAGACAGGATGCGTGTGAAAGTCAAGTTCTTGTTTCAAATGTTTAATACTTGTAAAGGTAAATTTTAAGGTAGTATGCACAACCTATGCAGTATTACAAATTATCTAGAGATAGACTCAGTTCTTTTTCTTATTTCACCAATCGTACTTACATTTCTATTATACATTAATGGGAACCACAAGAGCCAGTCAAGCTCATACGGCTTCTTGTTAAAAATGACATACGAAAAAGTTTAGTAACAACATCTCTATCATTAATAGTGCCATTTCTAACAGTAATCACTTCAGTACAAGTATAACTATGTTAAAAACAATTCACAGGACATAGTATCCAGGGGCATAAACTATACTGTACATGCTTGCTTTCTGCCAATACTCTCATAAAGATATCTAGGATACAAAAGACACAACAAGATAAACCAGTAAATAAACACAAAAAGCAGAGAGCCCAAAAGTAGTAAGTCCAAACGCCAGTCAGTAAATTGGCGAAAAAACACGAGTTATAGCAGCAAAACCTTCCTGTTGCAACCAATCCGTAAGTCAGATTAAGTGGTCAAAGCCAAGAAACACCACGTAAAAAGTCCCTTTACTGACTGGCGTTTTGGACTCACCACTTTTGGGCTCTCTGCTTTTTGTGTATATCTAGGATACATAACTATTTCTCTTCAGAATCAGATACATACTGTACCTCATAGGTTTCTTATAAATGCAAGTGTGTTAGATGACCTAAGACATTAAAGGTTCTACTAATATCTAAAATGTTTATACTGTCATAGGTTCATAGGTGGTTACTAGGCTAAATGGTCCTAGAGCCCTTACAAGCCTAGCCATGTTATACCCAAGGTACCCTTACATCCCTAGCCATTTTATACCCGAGTTACCCTAAATGACCTTGGTTAGATGGGTGTTATTAGCAGAGTGAGTTTAAGGTCAGCATCAATTACCGCTGTCCATGAGGGACATAGGTGCTACTCCAGGGATGAATTAGTGGTCTCCCATCCAATTGCCCAGATTACACTTGAATATATTCAGTGAGGAGCTCTGGTTTATATGAAGTGGGAGTCTATTAGCAATCTCTGGGAGATACATCTGTGTCTCCAGCATGTTCTGTTGTTGTCACAGGCTAGGTTAAAATCCCTGGAGGGAGTGACTCATGTCCTATTTGATTTGCGGATTTGTTGGATTTCCATTAGGGCAGAGTTGGAGATTTCCTTGTAGGCTAGGCACAAGTCACCTCTCAACAGCCTGTAAGATACAGAGCACAGTGACAGGGCTTTCAGTCTATCCATGTAAGACATGTTTTGGAGGACATGAATTTTCCTTGTGAGAAAGTACTGTGGTCTCTCCAGCTGATGCAGATGTCTGGTAAGGTACATGGAAAAGGGGGCATTGTACTCTATTAGTGGTCTAATGAGGGTCAAGTACACCGGAGTTATAACATCCTTGGGCATGGATGTAATGCCTTTATTTATGAGATGTACGATGTAGAAGGCTTTCCTTACCACTGCGGAGACATAATGATTGAAGTTTAGATTTTTTCGATTCTGTGAATAGCATATTCCAAATTAAACTTTAAAAAGTGCATGTTGTTATTGAAATAAAAAAGAAACACAATGCTGCAATGATTATACATTTTCACTTCTCAAGAAGAAGAAGATATCATGCACAAAGTGTCAGATAAATAATAATGAGGATTTATATTCATGACAGCCATAAACAAATCTGTCAGCCTACTCCGAGACAGCAATAATAACATATATATATATATATATATATATATATATATATATATATATATATATATATATATATAAATATATATCTATATAGCTCACTATCTACCATTGGTCATAAGGCAGAGAGTAAAGGTGCAAAAGTTTAAAATTACGAGTGGAAATTCCGTTGCCTCTGAAACAGTGACATGTAGCTTGCGTTTGTGGTTTTGAGCATTGCTGTTTACAATCGAATCACACTACAGTGGGGATTGGGAAAAGTACCCTTTTCTTCACTGTAGTGTGATCTCAGAGTTAGAATATATAATTAGCAGGGGGTGTGGAGGGAAACAATAAAAATGGTTATGATTTTTTAACAGCTGTTTTTGCAGAAGATGAATGTTTCAGGAAATGCTGAATGTCGATTCTTGACTTATGAACCTTCGGCATTTTTAACACTCCACAAAACAGTTTCTGACCTTATTTTTCAGCAATGTAATTAAACAGTAATAGGGATTTCATGTTTTTATATATATATATATATATATATATATATATATATATATATATATTTTATTTATTTCATTTTTTTTTTATTTACATTTGTTGACCGGGCTAGTCTAGCTGGAGAAAGTTCCATTTTCAGTAGAGGCCCGGGGAGAAAAGCTCCACAAAAATAAGCACATAGAGACAAAAAATAAAAATATTAGTATAAATGTTAATGAAAACAATAATAACAAACTGAACAATTTAAGATTATTACTACAAGAGTTAATTACTATCATACATAGTTACAAGAAAATAAGAAGCTATACGCTTTAAAATTAAAGGTGCATGAATTAATTACTACCACTCACAGTTACAGTCTAGGGAAAAAAGATATTAAATTTTATACAGAGAATACAGAGATGCATGTCAGATATGGATACAAGGAAGGGAGGTAAGAAAAAGAGTGTAAAGAATAAGGGGGGAAAAAAAAGAAATAAAAGGGGATTAGATTATGAAAACGGGATGAAGTTAGGACAGTAATAGGCAAGGAAGTGAATTTGAAGACAGTGTGGGGGGAAGAGAAGAATGCCAAGTGGAGAGTAGAGTCAGAGAAGGAGAAGAGGTAGTTATAAGTAGAGTTGAAGTATTGGGAAGTTAATCAGGTTTACTACAGGAGCAGAGCCAGTGATTTTTAATATTTTGTTTGAAGAGAGGCAGTGATGTAATCTTTGTTATGTTGCTTGGTAACGAATTCCATTTTGAACCTACAGAATTGGTAAAAAGGGAGTCACCAGCAGTGTTGTTTGATTTTATGGAACTAGTCAATAGCTTACTAGATGAGCGGAGAGAGTTGAGATTATTATAGGGGATTATGAGTTGAGAGAGTATAGGGGTGTTATTTGGTTTGTACAGTATTTTATGGGCAATGGTAAGTTGGTGGATTGCAAGATAGTTCTGATACTCTAGCCAGCCTAGTTGTTTCAAGTTAACACAGTGATGAGTTCTGTAGGTGTTACCTGTAGCGAAGCAGGCAATGTTATTGTAGCAGGTTGTTAGTTTGTTTAGGTTGGTTTTCTTGAGGTTGGTGAAGATAGGTGAGGCATAAAGAAGAGTAGAAATAAGATGGGAGTGAGCAATCCTAGTTCTGGTCGATGGCGTAAGGAATGGTCTGATTCAATATAAGGATCCTATTTTTCTGTTGACTTGTTTTATGGAGTTGTTTATGTGTTGGTTGAAAGAGAGATTATTATCAATGGTAATACCTAACAATTTAGTGGTAGAGTCAGGTGAAATGACAGTGGCACTGTTAGAGGAGATGGAGAAGTTTACGGGAGAGGTCTTAGAAGTGGGTGTGAAAAGGAGCAGTTTAGTTTTTTTAGCATTTAATAGGAGGAATCGACTGGACAACCATGTTTCTATGGTATTAAAGATTTTTTGAGTAAGAGAGATAAGTTCTGGGGTGGAGGATGCGGAGCAGATGAGCGTAGAATCATCAGCATATTGAATGCAGGTTGCTTGAGGGATTATAGTATGAAGATCATTAATGAAGAGGGAAAAGAGAAGTGGGCCAAGAATAGAGCCTTGTGGAACTCCGATAGAAACAGGCAAAAGCGAAGAAATGTGGTTGTCCCAAAGAACTGCTTGTTTTCTATTTGTGAGATAGGAATTAAACCATTTAATGGCTGGGATATCAAAAGATAGGGATTCAAGAGTATTAATTTTAAAGAGTGGTTGACCATATCGAATGCTTTGGAGAGGTCAATGAAGAGGGCAGAAGAGAGTAGGTTGTTATTACGGTTCTGATTAATAGTGTCTACAAAGGAAAGCAGGGCAGTAGTAGTACTATGATGTGGTCTAAAACCGTGTTGACAGTTTGCTATTATGTTGTGAAGAGAGAGATGTTGTACAAGTTGATGGTGGATACATTTCTCCATAATTTTGGCCAAAGGTGAGAGGAGAGCAATAGGTCTATAGTTAGAGTATTCTAAGGAGTTTCCACCTTTATGACGTGGGATAATATGAGAGACTTTCCAGATATCTGGGATGTTTCCTTCTTTGATTGTCCTATTTATGAGAATAGATATAGGATATGCGATAACCTTAGCAGCCTTTTGTAGAAAGAGTGAGGGGAGCTTATCAGCAGAGGGGGTACAGGGTTTTAGTTTGTGCAGGAGTCTGTATATGTAAGATGTGGAGACAGGTTGTAGAGAGAATTTAAAGGTAGAGTTTGTTAGGTTACTTGGTGGGTTTAAGTTGTTGGCATTAAGTTGTTTAGCTAGAGCTTGGATAGTTTCAGTGAAGAAAGAGTTGAAAGCATCTGCAGTTTGCTGAGGGGTATCAGGGTCAGCATTAATTGGGGAAGGTGTTTTGGAAGTACCTGGGGAGAGGAGTCTATTGACAGAAGACCAGAAAAGTTTAGAATTATTGACATGGGTTTGTTGTAGTACATAGTAGAATTTCTTTTTGTCAGATATTATTGCCTTTTTAGTTAGATTTCTGAGCTGGCGGAAGTGTAGAAGATCTGGGTTATTTCTGTGGGATCTCCATGAGGCCCAGACTTTATTTCTGGTGAGAATAAGTTTTTTGGTTTCATGGGAGAGCCAAGGGGCAGTATTAGATTTCATTCTAATGATACATTCAGGAGCATGTAAGTCAAGAATGGATAAAAAGATTTTGTTGAAGTATAATACTGCATTTTCAAGAGGAAGTGTTTTTAAGGGATTCCAGTTGCATGCACTAAGTTCAGCCTGAAATAGATCAGGATTAAAATGTTTGATGGTGCGTATTTTTCTTGTAGTGGGTGGGTTTACACAATCGGCCTTTTCCCTTGTTATGAATGTTAAGGAGTGGTCACTGATATCATCTGGCAAGGTTCCTACTTTGTAGTTATCTTTAATTCTGTTTATAAGTATCCAGTCTAAAATGCTTTCTCTATTACTATGTTTGTTCAGCCTAGTAGTAGAGGTAATGGTTTGGATAAAGCCATGTAGGTTGATATGAGAAGAAGGATTTTCAGTATTAATGTTATTCCAGTCTATGTTCAGGTCACCTAGTATAATAGTTTCTTGGGGATATGTAGCAGATATCCAACTAAGATAATTTTCCAGGATCGGTATATTGTCACCAGGTGGGAGGTACATACAGATAATATAAAGGGATTTTTTGGAATTTAACTGGAGTTTTGTAATGATTGCTTCTAACTTGCTATCTTGGGATGGAGAGGCAGGAAGGGTAGTGATATTCAGATGATTTTTAAAAAGAATTGCAACTCCACCACCTTTGCGGTTGGGACGGTCGAGTCTATATATATATATATATATATATATGGGTCTACTTCTTTTGACCAACTCCCATTTGCCCGACACTCATTTGCCTGAGACCAAATGACTGAAATGTCAGTTGCCTGAAACTTCATTTGCCTGACACTTCATTTGACTGACAAGTATTATTAGCAAGAAAATGGAATATGCCCCCTTCCCCACTGTAGTGCGACCCTGGAGTTAGAATATATAGTTAGGGGGGGGTGTGGGGGGCACAGCCCCCCACAAGGGGGGGGTGTGGGGGGCAAAGCCCCCCACTTACTTTTCCTTTTACTAAGCAATATTACATCAAAAGTTAACAATATCATATGAAATGAAGTGGGGAGCTTCACCCCTTGTGGGGCTGTGCCCCCTAACTATATATTCTAACTCCAGGGTCGCACTACAGTGGGGAAGGGGGCATATTCCATTTTCTTGCTAATAATACTTGTCAGTCAAATGAAGTGTCAGGCAATTGAAGTTTCAGGCAATTGTGAATTCAGTCATTTGGTCTCAGGCAAATGAGTGTCGGGCAAATGGGAGTTGGTCAAAAGAAGTAGACCCATATATATATATATATATATATATATATATATATATATATATATATATATATATATATATATATATAAACATACATATACATACGGGTTTATCTGGTTTGTACAAAGTTTCAGTACTTTGAAACCCACTTGGTAGCCCAGTTGTTCAAAGTACCACAACTTCGAAAATGAAGTACGGAGGTCACAATGCAGTGTGGAATGGGAATATTCTCTTTTCCTTGCTGTAGTGCGATCTCGGAGTTGGTATATTTAAGTAGGGGGGTGTGGGGGTCACAGCCCTCCACCTTTGATATGTACTTTCGCTGAAGTGGGCATCTACTTTGTTTGATGTAATGTATTTTCGAACAAAAAAAGCAGATCCATACATATATATATATATATATATATATATATATATATATATATATATGGTTTACTATCATAATTTCAAACATGTTTGTTGTGAATACTTACGTGTTCGAAAAATATTGTCGAAATGTAAGAAACAGAATGAAAGAAAAAAATGTTGACAATTTGATTTCAAATTGTCGACATGTTTTGAACATACCGCCACCTCCAGTGGTGTATAGCACACGTTTTGCAGGGGTCAAGCCCCCCTGCTCCTCACACCCCCTGCAACTTATATATACAAACTCCAAGATCACACTGCAGTGCTGGAAAGGGTACAGTTCTCAATCCGCAACAAACCTGTGCAGACTTACTTTCGAATATCTGTTGTCGCATACTGCAGCTGCAACATTGTGATGGTACACTATATATATATATATATATATATATATATATATATATATATATATACATGGGTAAAATTCATAACATTGAAATTTCATAACGTTGAATTTCATAACATGGACACCAAAACATCTAAATCCCAAAACATTGAAAACCCAACACATTGAAAACTCAGAACATTGAAAGTGTGCTTCATAACATTGAAAACTACAATGCATATGTAAATAACATCCTTTCCACGTACAACAACACCACCTAACTAACAAACGCACTTTCTACTACATTTCTGCAGGAGGGCAAGCCCCCCTGCAAACTCCCATTTGGGGAGTTCTGCTCCCCACACACCCCTGTAAATTAAATATACCAACTCCAAGATCACACTACAGTTGAAAAAAGTTAATTTCCTAACCTCACTGCATCACAATCACCATACATTGAGATTAGAAAATTAACTTTTTTCCACTGTAGTGCGATGTTGGAATTGGTATATTTAATTAACGGGGGGTGTGGTGGGCAGAGCCCCCAACATGGGGGCTGCAGGGGGGCTTGCCCCCCTGCAGAAATGTAGTAGAAAGTGTGTTTGTTTTTGACATTTAATTTTGACTAAGTAATTGCTCACACAACTGTGTTTCCTGATTTTGATAATAAACCATTTAAAAGAATATGGTTGCAGCCAAAACATATAAGACTGTATATGAGAGTTCTCTTGTAGTGAGTGGATACATGCATAAAGCTGTATAAATCAGAAGGGGGTGAAGCAAGGCAGTCTGGTTAGAGGTATATTATTTACTTTACGTATGGTATAGTAATGAATATCAAAGGAAAATATTTTGTTGTTAAACGGGAAATAGTTGGTGGAGTGAATATTCCAGCAATGTTATACTTATGCAGATATGTGATTTTAATGACAATGGACTGGATAAAGTTATGGATAGTGTACGTGGAAGATACATTAAAAAGAGTTGGTACAGTTTTGAATAGAGAAAAGAGTATAGCTTTTGGGGATAGGGTACAAATTGAGGGAATTTATTTTAATGAAAGATAATTTAAGGTATTTGGAGTAAGTTTTGAGGAAGAGAAAAATCACATTAAAATCAGCAGACTACATTATTAGAAAGAATGCAGGAGGTGGTAACATTATGGAAAGTATCTTTAATGAGTCTTAAAAAATTCTAACAAATTCAGTTTTAGTAAGTATTTTAAGTTACATAAGAGGAATGTGTTGATTAACAGAAGTATCAGAAGCAGAGATGTTGGCAATCACTTTTAGCAGTAAACATTTGGCTCAACATTTAGCACATTTCATTTTTGTGTCAGAAGATCAGGAGACTGTGGGTTCTATTCCCATACCAGATGCTTGAATTGATTTTCCAACACTGACATAGTAGTGCTGTACTTTGAATGAGATGTTAATCCAAGGTCCCATGTGCCTGAGTTTGCAGTAACTTGAGTGAATGTACAAGGTACCACAGTGCATTTTTAAAGGAGCAGGTGTTCTTTATTTAGATAACATAAACTTCCTTAAATAAATATCACATTATGTAAAACAAACCAAAACAAAACAAACTGATATATAATTGCAACTTATAACATCATAAATTATAAACAAAGAAAATATCAGCAATGAACAGGAAAACAGGAAACCATTTTCATCCAAAGCCCCCTTTGTCACAGCTACAATTTCAACATCCTCAAAACATCCCCTAAAACCCAATCCTTATTATGCAAAACCTCTCAACATATCCCTAACCATATATTCCATGCTGCTGAAGAAATAGTCTGTCTTTATTTCCTCATTCCATTTGTTCCCATAGCCCCCATGCAAAATCATATATATTGTCATTTTAACTTCACCATACTTTAATTACCTCTCCTCAAATTTTTTTATTAAAAAGTGTTTCATATCTTCTTCTTCTACTCCACAATCTTTTATTACAATTTTATTCTCAACTTTGTTATACATCATACCACTTTTAACTGGTATCATCACTAAAAACTCTACAAAAATCTTTCCATCCTGGTATGTATTTGTGTACCTCCTTTGTTCTTTTTTCCTTCTTTTTATTCCTTTTACCTGAAATTTGGTTTTCTCTGTATATCCTTTCTCCAAATTATATTTTTCCACAATAGCTATATGCCATTTTACTATCCCCCGTCTATCTACTTTTATCTTCCATAAAGGAAGTCTGTAATAAATAATTTGCACTTTCTCCTAAAGTAACTTTCACAATTTATTTCTCTCACATATATCACCTTTTCTAAAAAATCATACCTTTTAATAATTTGTGTCATAATAAAAAAATAAATGTAAGGAAACCAAAAATACACTAGGATGCATGATATCCAAATTCTATTTCATTTTCATATTAAATATTATTCCCCCTTCTAATTTGATTTAAAGAAAGAAAATGTAAACACAATATGCATGATTTTCCTTGCCTTCTTTCTCTTTAGCAACTAGACCCCCACCATATAGCTAACCATCCCCAGTAATAATCCATTAATTAAATAAACCTCTCTCAGTTTACTCATTACTTCATCCTACCTTTTCTCTACAGCTTCCTTATATCCACACACCATTCCTTAATGCATTGGCTTCTTTCAAATTAAAATATACATCTCCTACTTTAATCTGCACTCCAAATCCCTTTGTTTTTTATATATTAATTCTTAAACATACTTTCCTTTTGAAACATCTTACTTCTCACTTTTTTTAAAATAACTGCATCATCCATTATTTATTCTTAGCTACCAAGATCATATCATCCACACAAGTTAATAACTTTGGAACTGCAACTTCTACAGTTTCACACTTTACTTCCACTCCCAACTTTATTCTACTTTTTCTACCACTGTATTTCTTACTGAATGCAAATATCATACCAGCTAACTGGCATTCCCACCTAACATCTTTTTCAATCATAGTACATCTTCCTCACTGTCATTTAATTAAAACTGAGACCTGCAACTTTAAATACACTTTATAATAATCTTGTAAATTTCTTCCCAAACCATTCCTTGTCAGATTCTCCCATATCTGCTTGTGTGACAAAGTATCACAAGCCTTCATGGGTTCATAGGTAGTTACTAGGCTATTGGCCTTAGGGCCTATATAAGGCTAGCCAAAACATTACCCTGGCTTTCGCCACCCAAGAAAATTATTTTCCTGTGCACCTGTCGAGCAGAGCCACAGAAGTGATCCCCGGGGTGAATTTCTTATCTCCCATCCAATCATCAAGATTTTTCTTGAAGAGTGCTAATGAGGAGCTTTGTTTGATATAGATAGGTAGTTTGTTCCAGAGTATGGGAAGTCTCTGGGACAGGAATCTATCCCCCCTGCATGTTCTGTTTAGTGTGGTGACAAGGTTTAGGTCCCTAGAGCGTGTACATTGTGTTATGACAATTGGATAAGTAAACCATTTCACTTTTATCTCCTTTTTTATCTCTTCTACCATCTCCTTTAATGACCCTACTAATTCAAAAATCTGCTTTCCTGATATAGTGTACACTCCTCCTTCCATTAAATCATCCCATTTCCCTTTCATCCTTGGCTGCATTGTATTCATTAAAATGTTATCATCTGTATTGCATAATGCTATAGGTTTCCAATCCTTACATCCCATTTCCCCTAAAAATGTTTTAACTGTATGCACAACTTTTTCATTTTGTATTCCTTTTCAAGACATGAATTGAAACCTCCATCAAAACATTTTTTGACTATGATGGTGCTATGTATCTCAGCCAAGATGGCTGTCTAAGCCCAAAGCTGTGGACAAGGCCTATAGAAATTTGGATAAAATGTATTCCCTAGAGACAGAGAGTGTGTGTGTGTGTGTGTGTGTGTGTGTGTGTGTGTGTGTGTGTGAGAGAGAGAGAGAGAGAGAGAGAGAAATCAGAAAGAAAGATGAGTGAGCAAAAACAAAAGGAATACCAGATGGTTGCTTTTAAAACAGCAAATAAAGAGAAACAATTGTGTATTTTGTTTGAAAAGATAATCACACTAGGCCAGAAAAACAAAGGCAACTAAAGGAGATGAGAAAAGAGACAAAATAGTGGAGGGGAAACAAGTGAAAGACTTACATCAAAGGGACATAAGAATGAGAAGCCTCTTCAAGGGAGTGTTAAACTGAAAAACAGAGAAATAAACAGAAGCATTGACAAACAAAGGAGTGCACTAAAGAGATGTTTGGGCAACACGGAGGTGAACTGCTTGTCAAGTGAGGGACTAAACAAGCTGGATAGAAGCATTTATGACTGTTGGCAGACCTAAGAGGCAGAAAGCTGGAATACAGAAGGAATGAGAGTAGATGTAGAAAAAGAGTAGGAAAAACAAGTAGAAGGCATGGATACTGAAAGGCAGGTAACTGTGGGTAGGGAAGGAAGGCTTTATTAAATAAAATGGGTCCTTATCTTGCAAAATGCACACCAGGGAACACAAAAATCTAAACTTTACCATTAATAGGAAAATATGAAGAAATTCTTAGGGCAATGATGGGTAATGCAGTCCAGAAATGAACTGTGTGGCCATGTGTATAAGGAAAAAGGGCCACTCATTCACTGATTCTATCATTAACATTATTGGCTGAATTGCATAACCTTAATTTGAATGTCTTCTTGAATAAGGCCTTCTGTTTTACAGTGCTTTTGCATGCAATTTCTATTTGAAACACACTTGAACTTCCATTAAGATCTGTAAAAGCAAATCTTTTTTTCAATGTTATAATTTTAATTGCTTAGTGTGATGATAGGAGGTACTGCCAGCCATGCTAGAAGAAGTCAGGCAGTGGTTATATGACTTGTGACAACACAGCTAGCTGGAATTTTGTAAATAATTATATGTCATTTGTATACAAACTGATTTGTACAGATGCTTGTGCTAAAAATGTATTTATGAGGTTTGCTTGTGTTAAAATGTATCAACAGTGCACCCTACTGGAATGAAAAGAAATGTACATGTATCATTGTAACTGAATTAAATGTATATGTTTTAATAGAGGATGCTGGGACAACAGAGGTTAACTGGCTAGCTTACTTTAAGAAACATATGGGACATGTAAATGAGCTGTTAAACCATTAAAATGTCACCCCACAGTGCTGAATAGGACCGGAGATGGTGTATCTGGAAGAAGCCTTTGTTCATTAGCTCATTAAAAAGAGGAGAAGCCCCCCCCCACACTGCCATAAATATTTTGATGTGTATTGTAGCTTTCCTATATATTATATAATATTGTCTTCCTATCTCAGCTTCAAAGGGGAAGACTGCGAGAACCTAGAGTTAGGTGACCAGATGAGTTCATTCTGCAAGCCATCTTGGATATTATATTTTAGAGGGAGTAATCTATGAGTAT
Organism: Protopterus annectens; assembly: GCF_019279795.1. Classification (NCBI taxonomy): domain Eukaryota; kingdom Metazoa; phylum Chordata; order Ceratodontiformes; family Protopteridae; genus Protopterus; species Protopterus annectens. The sequence goes on along the minus strand of NC_056733.1, from coordinate 79,447,196 downwards.
TGAGTATTCTGTTTTAGGGAACCTGACTAGAAAGACTGTTCCCATATTTCATTGTGCCTTGCGCTATCTAGTAAGTTATTAGGGAGTAGTAATTCTCATAGATTCAGTCAGAAATATAGTGAAGCTTAGTTTAGATATGTTTCTTCCTTTATTTGTATGAGTCTATCCATCAATGTTATTTTCAATATTTCCTGTGATTTGAACTCTGTGGTTTACTGTAAATATATATTTAGTATTTTCATGCACTTGTATTATTTATTAAATATATTTAAAAATTTTATTGTGGCTGGTCCTTTTAGAAAGTACTTAACCTTTGAGAGTGCTTATATTTATTTGTTGATAATCTGTGGGCCACTCCTAAAGACGTAGCTGTCTTGGTCAACTACTATCATTTGTATTAGTATTAATATTAGGCAGTAGAATTGGACACCCTTTGTTAAGGGCCTTAGAGTAGGTGATTGTGGAGTTCCTGGCGGCAGTGATAGATACCTTATACTCTGGGCAGAAGGGGGAACAGCAGGTAAATCTGTACCAGCATTTCCCAGGTGTGTGTGTGTATGTGTGTGTGTGTGTGTGTGTGTGTGTGTGTGTGTGTGTGTGTGTGTGTGTGTGTGTGTGTGTGTGTGTGTGTGTGTGTGTGTGTGTGTGTGTGTGTGTGTGTGTGTGTGTGTGTGTGTGTGTGTGCGTCAGCTACTTGAAACAGGGACATAAAGCACTGATCTTACAGAGAGGGTGCTGGAGGTCATGGCTTGAACACTCGGCTGAGGACCTAACCCTACAGCTGTACTGGTGGGGAGTCTTATTGGGGACCTGGAGGAAGACAGATAGAGACACTCAGACCATGGGCTGAGTGTGTTCCCTGTGTGCTCTTAAGGGAAGTCATGCTTGATGCAGAGAAGTCTGCATCTAGAAATACTGAGTGAATACATTTGTATTCCAAGTTCAGATCCCTCTCCAGTGTCTGTGGTAAGGTTTCAATCTTAATGACTTTCAAGCTTAATGACTTTATCCAATTTCTTGACACTACATCACCTTTTTTAAAATTTACTAGCCACATACAGGGTAAAACATGTAAATTTTGGATGTCTTTTTCTATGATAAGAATGGTACAATAGAGTCCAACATTTTTAGAAAAAAGACTTACCCAAATTCTTTCTTGCATTACAGCAGTTGCCATCCACACTTTCAAAAAAAGAATCTTGTGAAGGGGCAAATGGTAAGATTATCACGTATTGTTAGTGAGGATGATAGATTTGAACAGGAATTAGAAGGTCTTACCAATATGTTTTTGGACAGGGGATATCCACTAAATTTATTAAAACAATTGAAAGATGAAGTTAGAAAGAAAAGGAACACTACATTCAGACCTATTATTAAGTTTGGTTTATGTAACCAACAGAATGAAAATATAAGTATTAACAGAAGAGATGCCTTCATTCTACCATACAATGAACAATCAGAAGGAATTGCTAAAATATTGAAAGATAGTTGGATGAGTGTTTTTATTAACAAAGAAGAGTTTTACCATACAATAGGGCCTTTTCCTAAGGTTAGCTTTAGCCGTGGTATGAATTTAAAGGAATACATGGAATACAATAGTAGGGAACAGACATTTAATATGTCGAAAATGAATAAATGTGGTTTCTGCAAATGTTGCAAGTTTATTAATGATGGACCATATGTTATGGTTCAAGGATATGGAAAATCTATTAAATGTGCAGGATACTGCAACTGCAACACAAAAATGGTGGTTTACTTAGCTACATGTATATCATGCCCAGCATTTTATGTAGGTAAAACTAAAAGGAAACTGAAGGAACACATAATGGAACACAATAGAGATATTAAAAACAAACGAATTGTGAATTCATTATACGTCCATAGTACTAAATGTTATAATTTTAGGAGATTTATATTCTTTGTCATAGATAGAATTCCTACATATGGACAAAAAGGTGGTGATTTAAATGCTTTACTGGAAGCCAGAGAATGTCTTTGGCAGTTGAGATTAAATGCAGGTTTATTTCCTGGTATTAATGGTCAAATTTCTATAGCAAGTATTTTAAAACTTAAATCTTATGTTATTTAAGCAAAAATATGGTTTAATCAAATGTATTTTAACATTATTTATTTGTTTTTAGTGTTTATTATGAGACATTTCTTTATATCCTGCTAAAAAGGACTACAGCCACACTTGTTTACATTTATTAATTCTTTATAAATGAAACTTTTTAGTGACAAATTTAAGAAAAATATGTTTGTTTAACTATATGTACATAAATTATTGTTATGACATATGTGTATATATACATATATATATATATATATATATATATATATATATATATATATATATATATATATATATATATATATATATATATATATATATATATATATATATATACAAACAGCTTACACCATAGATTTAAATAGATAACAGTTCAGTTTGTTTAAACGTATGTTTTACTTAAATGGATTGTTGTTTATTAATTCCTTTTTAAAGTTTGTCTGATTCTTTAGGTGTAGTGAGGTAATATATGTAATGAATTTTATATTATATACAAACATTTTATGTGTATATATATATATATATATATATATATATATATATATATATATATATATATTCTTTAAAAAGGTTCTTCTAAGCTTTATATTTATCTATTTATTTAAATACTTAATTGTTTGAATTGAATTGCATAACCAATCAAAGAAGTTTTTAGTTATTGGTTATTTATTTAAATGCAGAAAGCACAAGCTTTTAGAAGTACTCTGAGGATGCCCTTATGTTTTAGAGGGTGAAAGTGCTTAGTACTATTTTACACTGTTTTTTCAACCATTATTGTCTATTTGTTTTTTGTTGCTTGTGGACAATAAATCCTGACTGAGTGACTTCCGAGAGCCTTTTTATGATTTACAAGGTTTCAATCCCTTTGATTACTTTCCCAGTTTAGGGACATCACATACTATTATTTGCCCAGAGTATGGACGTCACATATTGTTGGCAGGGTGGGATATTAATTGAACTTCTGTATCCTGTAAACAGTTGTCACTAAAAAAAGGTGTACTCTCAAGCAGCCACAAAGTAGACATTTAGCGTTTCATATCACAATAGTTTTATTTATTTACTTTTTGTTAGCTTAGTTAGCCAGGGAGAACAGGCAAGGATGTCAGCAGAGGATTGATGGTGAACTGACAAGGAACCAATTGGCTTAGATGTGCCAAGCCAAAGGATTGATGCATGCCAACCTGACTAAGGAGGAAATTATTGCAGCCTTAATCACAGCCAGCAACCAGGAAGACAACCAGTCTGGCATTGAGGATGTACAGTTCTCAGAAAAAGGACATTTCTACATTTCCTCAGAGGACTTAAAAATCCATCCAGAGTTAAAGGGACTTGAACAGAAGGACAAACATTTGGAACTAGAATCATCAGAGAGACTGCGGTATTTGTAGGTTGAAGAAAATGAGAGACTGAGACATTTGGAAGCTGAAGAAAATGAGAGGCAGAAGCAACATGAAAAGGAAATGCTAACTCTTCATCAGGGTCGTGGAGGTAATGGGGAATGGAGTAACTGTATCCCAGAAATATAAAGGTCAGTAAACCTCTTCCTCAGTACCAAGAAGGTGATAATTTTGATAGTTTTATTCATAGATTTGAATGGGTATGTAAACAGTATAAGGTTGACCAAAGACTCTTGGTATGGTTCCTGACACCCATTACTCCATGGTAAAACTGTAAGTTTTCTAAATTGTCTGATACTGATTACTTAAACTATGGTACAGTTAAAATGTTTATTGGAATGTGTTAAGTTAACATCTGAAGCTTATGGAAAAATGTTTCATGAGCATAGATGCAAGGCATGAAAGTATATGTGATTATATTGCTGAGTTAAGCACTTATTTTCATAGGTGAGTGAGTGGGTGTCAGGTCACCACTTTTCAAGGGCTGTCAGACCTTTTGGTGAGGGAACAAGCCCTTAGCACTTTGCTTGAGGACATGAAAATCTGGTTGGCAGACAGGAAATGCAACTCTGCAGATGAGCTGGGGGAAAAGGGGGATCTCTACTTAACAAGCAGGGCATCACCACACAGGAAATGGATACCCAGTGCTACACATGGATATAAGGAAACCCATGGCAGGCAGCCTAAACCACCCCAACAGAATCTGCCAGTAAGAGGGAAACCACTAGTTCAGGTACATGATCAGGATAAAGGGTTAAATGTTTTAAATGTAACCAGTGGGGCCATGCAGCATATAGATACCCACGGAGGCAAGGTGGTGAACAAAAGGTGGGGAATCCAGCAAGTGAGAATAACAGAATGCCAGCAGTAAGTTGTCTGGAGACAACAGCGATACCAAACTACCACCAGAGTTTGTATCCTATCTTGTGGATGGAAAACAGGCCACTGCCAAGAGAGAAACAGCCTCTGATATTACCATTGTGAAGCCTGTAGTGGTTAAGGAGGAGCAGTACTTGCTTGGGCAGTCCACTTCAGTCAGAGCTTTAGGACGGATCCCATTCCAAATGCCTTTGGCCAGGGTTCACCTTGACTGGGAGAGTGGAAAAGGAAGCAAGCAAGTAGGTGTGTTTGAGGATACCCCCACATATGTCTTGATAGGGAATGATTTTGATAATGCAGCACCCTGTGTGCATGCAGTGACATGCAGTCAGGTGTGGAGACAGGCATGTGAGTCTGGTAGTCTGGGGGAGACCCAGACAAATCACATCCCTGAAGCCAGGACTGGTGATGTGGCTAATTCAGGGAGGGAGCTACCCTGTAGCAGTGAGCTTGAAGATGAGCCATGGCTGCTGGTAGGTATTGATGTTCTCTTTAACAGGGTGACTGCAAGGGCAGAGGTGAGTGGTAGTACCCAGGCTGACAGTGCGGCTTTGCTGTCAGAAGATACCTGACTTCCTGTGGAATGGCAGCTGGAAAAAGTAACAAAGACAGTGTTGAGACAGGGTCAGCTCTCAGACCCTACATTACAAGGATTGAGGGAGGTAGCTAGGGAGGCGCCTAACTCTTGAGGAAAAGGGAAGTCTGTATACTGGAACAAAGGGTTACCGTATATACAGTGGATCTCTGAGGGAGGGCTAGAAGGTGAGATAATACAACAGTTGTTAGTGCCCAGAGCCTACTGTCTGGCACTTCTAGCCATAGTCCATGACATTCCCTTTGCAGGTCATATGGGCATACCAAGAGACTTAATATGCAGAACTTTTATTGGCTTGGGATTGCCAGGGATGTAACAGGGTACTGCAGGACCTGTGAGCAGTGTCAAAAAGTCGGCAAGGCAGGAGACAAGGTCAAAGCTCCTTTGATGCCTTTGCCTGTGATTGAGGAACCATTTCAGAGAGTAGATATGGATATTGTAGAGCCTCTGAGTACCTCAAGTTCCACAGGGAAGAAGTATATCCTAGTGGTAGTAGATTATGCTACTAGATACCCTGAGGCGGTAGCTCTGTCCTCCGTCGAGGCAAAGGAGGTAGCAAATGCTTTGCTAGAGATTTCCAGCAGGGTATATTTCCCAAGAGAAACACTAACTAACAGAGGTGCCAATTTCATGTCAGGCTTGCTGGCTTGTCTGTGGGAGCACTGTGAGGTGAAGCAGCTAAGGACAACCCCCTAACATCACCAGACTAATGGTCATGTGGAGAGGTAAAAATTTACACTAATGACCACACTACAGGCATTTGCAGACCAGTTTAAAAGAGAGAGTGGGACAAATATTTAACCTATCTGCTGTTTGCTTACAGAGAGGTACCCTAAAAATCTACAGGTTTTTCACCCTTTGCGTTGCTGTATGGGCATAGGGTGAGAGGACCTTTAGATTTGATTTGTGATGAGTGGGAGGGGGAGTGTGGATTCCACAAGGAGTCTGTTGTGGCATATGTCCTAAGCCTCAGGACAAGGCTTAGGGAGGAGAACCTGGCAGGAGCCCAACACAGAAAAAGGTCTGGTATGATAGGAATGCTCGACACAGAGAGTATGTGGTGGGACAGCAGGGGTGATGGTGCTCATTATTGTCAGAGACAATAAGCTGCAGGCAGCTTGGGGATGGACCCTTTAAAGTGGTAAGGAAGGGCAGTGATGTTAACTACATGGTAGAACTGCTAGGCAGGAGGAAGGGGCAAAATTGTACCATGTTAACATGATGAAGCCTTACCATGATAGGGAATCCCTTGTGCTGAGTATTTGCAGTGGATGGCAGGAGGAGTCTTTGGTGGATCTGGTGACTGATCTCAGTGAGACTCGGACTGACACCTCAGTGGAAGGGGTAGCAATGTCCCAGTGGCTATTTCCTACCCAGTTTTGAGAAATCCGAACAGTGTTACAGGAGTTTGGGACATGTTCACTGGGAAACCAGGGTGCACCCACCTGGTGCAGCACCATAATGATACAGGGCCCCAATGATCTATCAAGTAGCCCCCTTACAAGATGCCTGAGTGAGTCAGACAGACTGTGAGGGAGGAGATGCAGGAGATGTTGGAACTGGGAGTAATCCAGGAGTCCAGCAGTCCCTGGGCCTCCCCAGTGGTGCTGGTACTAAAGAAGGATGGCAGCACCAGGTTCCTTGTGGATTACAGAAGACTATGTCGTCACACAGAGTCAGATGCCTACCCCATGCCAAGGACAGACGAAGCCTTAGAGAAGCTGGTGGGGCTAAGTATCTGACCATAACTGAGCTGACCAAGGGCTACTGGCAGATGCTCTTGACTCTCAGTGGTAGAGAGAGGTCAGCCTTTGTGACTCCTTTCAGCTTGTATTAGTTCATGAAGATGCCCCTTGGGATGAAAAATGCCCCAGTGAATTTCCAGAGACTGGTAGATCATATCCTAGCAGAAGCAGGAGATTATGCCCTTACTTACCTGGATGATAATGCCATCTACAGCTACCCCTGGCAAAAGCACCTTCAGCATGTCAGGGAGGTGATGGGCAGACTGCAAAGGCAGGGTTGAACCTTAAGCCCAGTAAGTGTCAGGTAGGTATGGCAGAAGTCTCCTACCTGGGACATAGAGTGGGGAGTGGTAAGATCATTGCAGAACTTGTCAAAGTGGAAGCCATTCAGACATGACCTGCTGCCTTTATGAAAAAGCAGTTGAGGGCATTCTTAGGGACAGTGGGTTCTATAGAAAGTTTGTTCCCAATTATAGTGCAATATCTGGTCCCCTCACAAACCTGACAAGGAAAAACAGGCAGATAAGGTAGTGTGGACCCCAGCATATGAGCAGGTTTTCTAGCAGATTAAATGAGCTTTGGGAGGAACCCCTGTGTTAGCCAGTCCAGATTACAGCAGAGGATTTGTTGTGCAGGTGAATGCTTCAAACCATGGGGTGGGAGCTGTACTTAGCCAGGTTTCCTCAGAGGGAGAAGAGCACCCAGTGATATATCTCAACCATAGACTCCAACCCAGGAAGGAATGTTATGCAGTTGTAGAAAAGGAATGTCTAGCCATAGCATGATCACTGCAGAAACTTCAGTCTTATCTGTATGGAAGGAAATTCACTGTAGTTACAGACTACAGTCCCTTAACATGGCTACATAGAGCCAGCCAGCAAAATGCCGAGTTATTAAGGTGGAGCTTAGATTGCAAGCTTATGACATGACAGTACAACACTGTAGTGAGGTCAGCAATGCCAATCCAGGTGGGCTCTCAAGACAGGAAATGGGGTAACATATTCCCAGATTGGCTTATTTCTCTCAAGCAACATTTTTCAGGGGTCACTTGAAAAAATAGCTTGTATCTTCAAAGGGGGAGAGGTGTGACAATAGGAGGTACTACCAGCTATGTTAGGAGAAGTAGGGCAGTGGATATATGACATGTGCCAGCACAGCTAACAGGTATTTTGTAAATAATTATATGTCATTTGTATAACAAAATGATTTGTACAGATGCGTGTGCTGAAAATGTATTTGTGAGGTTTGCTTGTGTTAAAATGTATCAATAGTGCACCCTGGAGTGAAAAGACATGTAAATGTATTGTTGTAACTGTATTAAATGTATATGTTTTAATAGAGGATACTGGGACAGCAGAGGTTAACTGGCTAGCTTACTTTAAGAAAAATAAGGGAAATGTAAATAAGCTGTTAAACCATTAAAATGTCACCCCACAGTGCTGAATAGGACCAGAGATGGTGAGTCTGAAAGAAGCCTTTGTTCATTAGCTCAGTAAAAAGAGGAGAAGCCCTAGACACTGTCACAAACATTTAGGTATGTATTGTGGCCATCTACGCTAAATTCCTGTCTCAGCTTCAAAGGCCTCAACTGTGAGAACCCAGAGTCAGGTGACCAGATGAGGTCATTCTGCAAGCCATCTTGAATATTATATTTTACAGGGAGTAATCTCTGAGTATGGGGTATTCTGTTTTGGGGAACCTGACTAGAAAGACTGTCCACGTATATCATTGTACTTTGCTCTATCAAGTAAGTTATTGGGGAATACTAATTCCCCTAGATTCAGTCAGGAACATAGTGAAGCTTAGTTTGGAGAATGTTTTTCTTTATTTGTATGAGTCTGTCCATCAATGTTATTTTCAATATTTCCTGTGATTTGAACCCGGTGGTTTACTGTAAATATATGTTCAGTATTTTCATGTGCTTTTGTTATTTATTATTAAATATATTTAAAACATTATTGTGGCTGGTCCTTTTAAAAAGTACTTAACCTTTGAGAGTGCTTATATTTATTTGGTGACACTGTGTGGGCCACTCCTGAAGGCCTAGGTGTCTTGTTCATCTACTACCATTTGTATTAGTATTAACGTTACACAGTAGAAGTGGATACCATTTAAGTGCCATAGACTAGTTGATTGTGGAGTGTCTGGTGGTGGTGGTAACTTCCTTATACTCTGGGCAGAATGGGACATGGCAGGTAAATCTGTGCCAGCCTTTCCCGGGTGTATGTGTGTGTGTGTGTGTGTGTGTGTGTGTGTGTGTGTGTGTGTGTGTGTGTGTGTGTGTGAAAAATCAAAAATCACTGTGTGTATGTCAGCTACTTGGAGCAGGGACACAAAGCAATGGGCTTACATAGAGGGTGCTGGAAGTCTTGGCTTGGACACTCAGATGAGGACCTAATCCTAAAGCTGTACAAGTGGGGAGTCTTTTTTGGGACCTGAAGGGAGACAGAGACACCCACACCCTAGATTGAGTGTGTTCCCTGTGTGGTCTTAAGGGAAATCAGGCTTGTTGCAGGAATCTGCATCTGGAAATACTGAGTGTATCCATGTGTATTCCAAGTGCACGTCCCTCTCCAGTGTCAGTGGTGAGGATTCAGGTTCCTTGACTACTGGTCCACTGTTGGGGTGTCACACTTAGATTCAATTTTCAAGCAAGCCTAAAGTATACATTTATTCTGGTAATAAACAATGCTTATAGAATTATCTGTTGTTATCATTCCTATACTTTATTCTTTAATTTCTATTTCTTACCCTTTGTCTGTGTTATCTAATATTTTGGTCTGATGAAGGCATCTGGCAAAAGTGTTTTTGTCCCCTTGGTCATCTGGACAAAACCATAAGTAAGCTGGACCAATTCAGTATTCAAACTTGTTTTTCAATGCTATTTAATTATTGGTTTTGAATAAATACTCTTTACTCTTTTAAAAATGTTCAAAGTGTCTACATTTTTTTTGTAAATGTTTAACTTTTTTGACAATGTTTGAAATAGTTCTGGACAAATACATAATAGTGGACTTAGACTTATTGTACAGTTCTTTTTAGGATATTAATGCTCAATAAAGTTAAACTCATAAACCATATAGCAGTAGATGCGGATATGAAGCAGCTCTGTTTGAGAAAAAAGAACACCGTATACCTCAAAGACTGTACACACAAACACAGATACCCATATACATACACTGGTCTAGACAATCAGTAACTTTACTAAGTGTTTAGGTTATTTTGTATGGGATGTAGTTTTTGTTTTAACTGGGTCTTTCGTCTTTCGTTTATTAAAATATGCTATTATTGAGACTGTATTTTTGAATAACAGCATATAAATATGGTGTGTGGAGTTTAATCACTGCTGGCGTTAACATGCTTGTAGTAATTAAACAGTTAAACATGAGAGACCTGTTATGCAGTGAGAGGCTACAATGTATGTACGACCTTATTTCTTTGGTGGAAGCACAATCTCAGAGGTAACAGATATGCAGTGCATCGAGCACCCTGAGTATGCCAAAAAAATGAAACAATGTCCTAGTTCAGTGCTGCTGTAGCATGAGAAACAACCTTAACAATGCTTAGAGGGGTGCTTAATGATTGTTAAGCACTCCTAGGTGCTGTGTCTGCATTAAAAACAGACAGTGCTGACCAGTGAACAGCAGTAGCAGGGCATGAGTTGGCTTCATTTCACCTCCTATTTCTGCCTGTTGTCTGCTGAAATACACAAAGTATTTTGTATTAAATTGCTTCCATTACACAGAGAATACATCAGATGTCAACTACTTCCCCATGGCTTTATCATCTTTCAAAGCCAGAATGCCACATTTTTTTTAATTTAGTCTTATTTTTGATAATTCTGTAGTATATGGAGAAGATAAAGACTTTGTAAAGAAGAAAATAAAACCTTATAACTAAAAAGCCATAAAGTTTCAGCTTCTGGAGTATGACAACATGACTCAACATAATATAGCATACAATGACTCTGTAATACAGGATACAACAATTAGGAACCCACAGCAACCAACAAATGGGACTTTGTCATCCACAACCCATGTACTTATATTCATCAGCTGCTAAAGACAGTCGTCAGACCTGGAAAATCTTTCACAATATACTACTACATTTTCTAAGAATTAAAGGGTTAAGTCACTTTTTCAATGTATTAGATGAGCTCTCAGCTTTCTGGGAAATTGTAACGAAGTTCACGTATGATATACACATGAATGGCAACACTGACAATAGAGATTTGCATCTAATGCAGCATATTTTAATTTTGTTTATATTATGGTTACATGTGTGCATATACACACATGTATTTATGTAGTTTTATATATAATATATATTTATAAGTCCCTATATATGTATATACATATATATTATAGGGTTCTTATTAGATGACCGAAGATGCATTCTTTCAAATGCGTCTTGGTCGAACTTGAAAAGACAAAAAGGCAAAATGACAAAGCGGCATATAAGCAAATTCTTTCCCTGGGAAAGAAATCACTTGGCCACGTCCATTACTTTGCCGTTTTCGCCACTGTAGTGCGATCTCGGAGTTGGTATATTTAAGAAGGGGAGTGTTGGGGGGGCGTGGGGTGTGGGGAGCAAAGCCCCCCACTTTATGTTATGTTTTAAGTGTTTTTTTATTTTTGTTTAGTTTTTTTGGAACAGAGATTTTTTTCCCTTGGAAAAAAAATCGCTGTTCTAAGCGTTCAAGTTTGTAAGCTTTCACTTACGTGGGGTCACTAAATCATCGTTCTCTTTTCTAAGCATTTGATGATTTAATATAGACCCATATTATATGTGTGTGTGTATGTGTGTGTTTACATGTACTTAATTTACACAGTGATTGCTACTGCATTTAATTTTTTTGAAGCATTTATATAATTTTGTGGCAAAATTTGTCATTTCTCTGATTATTGGCTTTCCTAGTTCTGTTTGCCTCCAAATTGTCTTGCAAAAGGGTGAATTATCAAGGGAATTAGTTGTCTGTTATTTAATCTGCACTTGAAAGCTACTTTTGCAGTGCCTTTACATTAAGAAATTCCAGGATCATCCATCTTGTGGTAGAAGGTGTTTACTTTGTCACTCTGAGTTTGGAAGCACTCCAGGGACCTTAAAGTGTGGTCATTTTTTTGGTTAAATATCATAGGAGTCAGTTTTCAAGTTTTTTCTCTGCTATATATGAGTATTAGCCAGGGTTGCCAGATGTCCGACTAGCCAGGTAGGGACTAAAAAAAAAAAAAAAAAAGGTCTTCCACGTCTTTAATGCGGAACATCAGAGTTCCACATTAAACAGAAGTAGCTCTGTGTTGGGGGCCAATCAAAAATAAATAAACACAGACCTACGTCTGTTTAATGCGAAACATCGCAGTTCCGCATTAAACACAAGAAGCTCCGTGTTTAGCGATTTTTGATTGGCCCGTATGCCGGTATACAGCCCAATCAAAATCATTAAACAAAGCAGAGGCTGCCCGTATGCCGGTATACAGCCCAAACAAAAAAAAAAAACAAAGCGGAGGCTGCCCGGGATTTAAACCGGCAGGGCGGGACTCGGGATCAGGTTGCTGATCTCGGGACAGTCCCGCTCAAATAGGGATGTCTGGCAACCCTGGCATCAGCTGAGATTTCAAGGCCCTGTGTTTACTTCCTCAGAGCTTAGCAATGCCTTTCAAGTGTTTCAACTACATCCAGAGCCACTGAGACTATGATAAGAACATTTTCTTGAGTTAGTGTACTTGCTTTATAAAGTGATTGTTACGGTTCTCTTTTCTAAGCGTTCGATGATTTAATATAGACCCATATTATATGTGTGTGTGTGTGTGTGTGTGTGTGTGTGTGTGTGTGTGTGTGTGTGTACATGTACTTAATTTATACAGTGATTGCTACTGCATTTGAGTTTTTTAAAGCATTTATTTAATTTTGTGGCAAAAAACCCCATAATTTCTCTGTTTGTTGGCTTTTCTAGTCATATTTGCCTCCGTATCACCTTGCAGAAGGGCAAATTAGCCAGGGACTTAGTTGTTTGGTAGTTGTTTGTTGTTTAATCTAATACTTGAAAGCTACGTTTGCTATGCCTTTACTTTAAGGAACTCCAGGATCATTCGTCTTATGGCAGAAGGTGTTTACATGATGTCTCTGAGTTGGAAAGCACTCTGGGAAATTCAAAGTGAGGTCATTAATTGATTGGTGGGCAGAGGGGTCAGTTTTCAAGCTTTTTTTTCTGCCATAAATCAGACAAGTTTGTGGAGAGCTGCCCACCACAGAGAAGCAGTTAGCAGTATCCTGAATAGTAGCAAACACCTAGACTGTTTTAAGTTTCCCTTTAAAGTTAGGATTAGGTCTGAAACCCGTTAAACAGCATGGCATTTTATGGAATTAATCTTATATCAGCTAGCTTGCACATTGAATAGCACTTTCATATCCTAGCACTATACAATATCTTGCCCTCAACCCCAGAAACTACCCTAAGAGACCTCTGTTAAGACCCAATGCATAATCCTAAACAGCCCACCCTACTACAGGACATGACAATATGAATATGCAATTTCCTAATGTCTCTGTGGGCAGCTTGCTAGATTTGGGCATCCTAAGGCAATGTAGCAATTGTCTCATGTTCTTGGACAACCAGTTAATCACTAAAGAAAATAACACAGTATGTGACAGATGTAAATATCCAACTTTTTGGAGGCAAAAATCTTAAATACAAACTGGGTTGTCAAGAATAACCACACTACATCCCTCACACATATCGCTCACCACAAACACATATTGTCTTATGCTGAGGTGCTTAAAATAAACCTGTCCAAACCTCAAAAACCTCCAAAGCTGCCTAACAGCAACACTGCTCTTCAGTAATTACTAAAACACACACCAAAAGCAACACCAAACATCTCACATAAGTTTAAACCCAGTAGTCCCCCAAGAGCAAAGCCCATAAGGCAAGTATCTACTTTATCTAATATTCTTGTCACAGGGTACTCCATTGCTCCATTGTGAGACATACAGTTGCCCCACTCACCATGTTAGACAGGAAGAAGATAACAGTTAGTTGCCTTTCTGGAGCCAGAATACACAATATCATGCATGCACTCAAGTCACTGCACCCCAGGTACCAATATGACTGTATTTATTTATTTTACATTTGTTAACTGGGGGTGTCTGACTGAGCCGAAAAGGCCCTTTTTCAGCAGAGGCCCGGGAGAAAAGCTCCACATAGAAAAACTACAGATACATTTAGTTATTTAGATATGATCAGTATATACACAAATTAGAAAAGACATGTTTTTACAGTGGTATGCAGCACATCAACAGTTACAGTGGAGAGAACAAACAACAAAATATTAATTTAAAAATAAAGGTAATTAATAGATTTGTGGTGTACAGCTGAACTTTGGAACATAGGTAGAATACATACATAGTACACAGGTACAGTACATACATTGTAGATTAGCCAGTGTTTGTGAGCAAAACTGAAAGCTATTACCAAGTACTCTAGGTTTAGTATGTGTACCTTATCCGCTTTCACTAGCCTGGGGAGCAATCATGGCACTGCCAACTTTGCTTGAGATGTTGCCTGATGAGGTCTTTAAAGGAGGCTTTTGACAATGTGTTTTGAATGCTAGTGGGGACAGGTTCCATTTTCTAGTCATTGAACTACTATATAGGGCATCTCCAAAGCTGTTGTAGCTGTTGGTGACTTCTAGTAGTAGTTTGCTTGATGATCTAAGAGGCCATTTGGCTGAGTGATGTTGTACTAGGTTTTTGAGGGCAGGACACTTATTGGGGAGGTAATAGATCGAATGACAGAGGCAGAGCTGATTGTAGCCTAGGAGGTTGGGTAGTTCAAGCCAGTGTTGTCTCAAAGCAGTACAGTGATGAGTTCTATATCAGCAATTTGCAGCAAAGCGGGCAATTCTGTTATAGCAGGCTTCCATTTTGCTTAGTTCAGTTTTGTTGAGATTAGTCAGAATGGGAGATGCATAGAGTAGGGTGGATAGAAGTTGGGAGTGAGCAATGGCTGATCTTGTGTTGTTGGTAAGAAATGGTTTGATACGATAGAGTGATCCCAGTTTGGCATTTACTTTTTTAATAGTTAAGTTGAGATGACTATCAAATTTTAGGTGGGAGTCTATGGTTATTCCCAATAGCTTAGCCTGTGCCACTGGAGTGATTGGAGTAGCATTTGTGGAGTAGATAGTGAATTGACTGTTATCAGTGTTTTTGTTAGTACTGGTTATAATCAAAAGCTGAGTTTTCTTTGGATTGAGGATAAGTTGGGCTTTGGTAAGGCAGTTTCCAACATCAGAGAATGCTAACTGAGTTGTTTGCAGGAGGGTGGGTATGTTTTGTGCAGCAAAGATTAAGGTAGTGTCATCTGCATACTGAATGATAGATGCATGCTATGTGGAGGTATGGAGGTTATTTGTGAAGATTGTGAATAGTAGTGGTCCTAAGATAGAACCCTGTGGGACTCCTATAGTTATGGGCAGCTGAGGAGAGAGATAATTTTTTCCCATTTCACAGCTTGGTACCTGTCAGTTAAGTAGCTTTGGAACGAGGTAAGAGTGGAATTTGATAGGTGATATTGGTTTAGTGTGTTTTGCAGGATTTGGTGTGAGACTGTGTCAAATGTTTTGGACAAATCCAAAAAAAGAGTTGACACCTGCAGGCCTTCATTTTTGAGATGGTTTACTGTGTCTGTGAAGCAGAGGAGGGCTGTAGTGGTACTATGGGCAGGTCTGAAACCATGCCGAGTAGGTGACAAGATGTTGCTGTCTAGGAGATATTTTAGCACCTGGGTATGGATGCATTTTTCTAGGATTTTGTCCAGGGGGAAGAGTAAAGCAATGGGTCTGTAATTATTAAGTTCAGTGGAGGTCCCGCCTTTATGTATGGGTGTAACATAGGATATTTTCCAGAGTTTGGGCACATAGTTTTCAACAATTGATTTGTTTATGAGAGCGAAGATTGGGATAGCAATAGCATCTGCTGTGAGTTTCAAGGAATAGCTGGGGAGTAGGTCGGCTGCTGTTGATGAGGTTTTTAGTTTGGAGAGCATGCTTTTGATTGAAGTGGTGGAAACTGTTTTGAGGGTATTAGTGTTATTTGTGTTGGGGGGATAGTGAGGAAGGAACTGTCCTGTGATACTAAGGATAGAATTGAGTTCACAAAGTGGGAGTTGAATTGTGTTTCGATGGGAACTTTAATGTCAGGGGTGGTTGGTTTGGGGGTAGCCTTTTGGGTGGATTTTAGTAGCTGGTTTACATTTTTCCAAAATTTTTGTGGGTTGTGTTGGTATTTAGTTTGTAATGTCATGTAGTAGGACTTTTTGTCCAGCCTAATGCATTTTTTTGCATGGTTGCGCAGTTCTTGGTACTTAGTTAGGCTTTGTGTTTCTTTGCTTTTTTTATAGTAAAGCCAGGCAGTGTCTCTGGACTTGAGGATTTGTTTGGTTTCTTTACTGAGCCAGGGGTTTGTAGAGGTTCTAACCTTGATTTTGCGCAATGGAGTGACAGTGTCTAGGTGTTGTAGAAATGTTTTGTTGAAATATGCAACAGCCTGGTCAAGTGGGAGGGTTTTTAGGGGGGGGGTCCAGTCACAGTTACAGAGTAAAGTACTGAGGACCTCAGGAGAGAATTGTTTTTGTGTTTCTAGTGCATATATAGTTAGTAGTTTTGCATATGCTTGTTCTACTATGTATAAGGTATATTATGTTGCAGTCACTTAAGGTGTCTGGGAGACTGCCTGCGTGGGGGTACAATGTGGGGTTGTTAGTTAGGACCCAGTCAAGGAGGATTCCCTTTTAGATTTTTTATTACATCTAGTTGGAATTTGGACTAGCTGCTGGTAACCATGGAGATTTATTAGATTACCTGGTGGTTCTGATATGCAGGTGAACCAATCTAGGTTGAAATCCCCCAGAATAAGGGTTTCTTGTAAGTATGTGGAAGAACACCAGGATAAGAAGTCTTCGAGGCTAGTAGGTGTATTACCAGGTGGAATATGGATCACAATTGTGGTGATGACCTTTTTAGGGTGAAGTTGAAATTGTGAGATAAGTAAGATAAGAGCCAGAGTGGTAGAAAGGGCGAATATAGCAGGGCAGAGCTCACCAAGACAAGAGTAAAAAGCAAGTATTACTTTACAAATATGAACACTTTAAACAGGTTCCTGAGGTCTAATGGCTTACCAGCAAGCAGAATGCAGTTGCTGAAGAGCACTTGTGTCCTGGTAGGAGACTAGAAATTTAAAGATGGCTCCATACTCAGCAGGATTCTAATATAGACTTAGTATTGGGGGATGGAGATGGCACAAGGGGTGTAAACCAGGTGCAATGCAAAGAAACCAGTGAAACCAGAGAGGCAATCAGTGGAAATCTATCAGTGAAAGCCTCAGAGGGGGTAAGTAATAATTCAAACTACCTGTAAAGTGATGGAGAGAAGAGACAGCAAAGTTTACTAAGACTGGGAGTGTGTCTTCACATTGACTTGCTTATTAGTAGCCAGTTTGTGCACAGATTAGAGTAGGGAGATACATTAGCAATGAAGGGGAATGTATAGAGATGCAAATAAACAGGTGGGCCTCCAAGTGATACAAACTAAGGCAGAAAGCATGGAGAGGGCTGCTTGATGATTAATTTAGTCACAGGGATCTGAATGAAATGTATACTGTCTATTGGACAGGAAGGATTGCTGCACTAGCGGGGTGGGGTGGGGTGGGACACAACACTACAACAGTCAGTTTTATTAGCACGTGGAGAACTACTTAAGAAATTCTGCCAATGTTATAGCTTAACTCTCATAAACATACAAGTAGAATGCCTGGGTGGACTGACCCTGCTCTTGAGGCTCAAAATGTATATCCTTGTTTAATTTTGCAGTACTGATTCCTTCTGATACTATATGGGTGGGATGGTAGCTGCAGACTGCAGATTTGCTTGAGTGTGTATCTCCCTACTTTAGTCCATACAGGTATCAATGATCTAAGACGTACCTTATTGGACTATATGAAAAGAGACATAATAGATCTCTTGGAATATGTGTCACAGACAGGTATGAGACTTGCACTGAGCAGGATTCTACCTTGGCCAAGGATGATGTCACAGTATGAACATAAAATGATTAATTGTAATAACTGACTTCTTTTCTAGTGTCACTCCATGGGGATCCCATATCTCTCAGCATGGGAGGACATGGTTAACTGTCCATGTTGCTTCACCAAGGATAGCCTGCACCTGCCCCCAGTAGGCTTTCAGGTATTGGCTACATCTTTATCTATCCAAGATAGGCTGGGTGAACCACTTTGCCCTCATCTACGGCTTTGGTAACTGTCTCAAAGAAGTCAATCAGGTTCAGGAGGCATGATCTGCCTTTCACAAACCCGAACTGGGTGGGATCCAGAGTTTGGAGGTTACCAATGTCTTTGTTTATGAGTTCCATGATGATACGTTCCATGGCTTTGCAGACCAGGCTCGTCAGGCTAATAGGTCTATAGTTCCCGGGATCAGTGGTGGCTCCCCCTTTGTGGAGTGGGATAATTGTTGCTGTGTGCCATTCAGTGGGCACAAAGCCTGATGTGAGGCTATTACTGAACATGGTGCTTAAGTGGGGAGCCAGTTCATTCTGAAGTTCGTGTAAAATGCAGCCTGGGATGTTGTCCAGTCCCATGGATGCTGTGTTTTTGGCTTTAGAGAGTGCAGCTTTCACCTGCATAGTTGTGATTACAGGGACTCTGCATTCTTCCTGTATAGATATGGGCCCTTTAGGGGGTGGGGGGGGTAAAGTTAACACTGAACCTATCTGCCAGGATGTTGGCAATATCAGTTGGTTCTGTAATTTTCATGCCTTTGTGCTGTAACTCAGAGCAGATCTGGGTGTTGCCATTGAGATTCTTGACATAGCTATAGAATGCTTTGTGGTTGTCTTTGGAATTAGTGGCAATTTTATTTTCATAGCTAGTTTTGGAGGATCTTATAAGGGATCTCAGCTTCTTACTGAGGCTGACCAGGGAGCTCCTCCACTCATGGGATTTTACTCTCTTTTGCAACAGTTTTTTCCTTCTGTTGTACAGTTTGTTTATGGCAGGGGACGACCAGATTGGCTTCGCTTTTTTGGAGGATAGCTTCTTGGTTCTGTTTGGGATAGCACGATCCATGCACTCATGTAGGTGCTTATAGAGCGCATTTGTGTAGGATTCAGCAGTTGTAACTGTATTGTCCATCTGCATGGGTGTCATGAAGTTCACTACTTCTGTCTTAAGAAGCATGAAGTTGGCTTTGGAGGAAATTTCTTACTGTGGTTTCCTTAATGGGGGGTGAGGGTGGGATGTGGATATCGAGGGTGATTAGCTTATGGTCAGATCGGACCAACGAGGAGTTGACTTCAGGTGTGGAACACCGGTCACTCATGTTGGTAATGACTAGGTCTAGGATATTGTTGCCCTGGTGGTGTGGATAAGTTGATCTAGGGCATTGGAGTTTATGAATTCCAGAAAGCGTTGCACTAAGGAGTTAGTACATGAGTAGTTTTCCCAGTTAATGGTGGGGTAGTTGAAGTCAACCATTATTAGGGTGTTTGGTTGAACCCTAATATTTTCCAGTACATCAAGAAAAGAGGAGTGGGAATCCTGGCGCATGGTGGGGGATCTGTTTCAAGCTACAATTTGGATTGCAGTTTTGCCAAGAGTTAGTTGCACTTGGATAACTTCGGATGCATTATGCTGAGCAACTAGCCTGGAGGTGTGGATATCCTTAATGAATATGGACACCCCCCCACCTTTGGTGTTTCGGTCCAGGTTAGATGGCCATAAAGTGTGGTATGAGTTATAGCCTGGTAGTGCAGGGGTGCTCTCTGGAGCCTTGAACCAGGTCTCAGTCACTGCACAGATATCGATGTTCTCCATTTTAAGGAGTAACTCGAGTGAGTGCATTTTAAAATTTAGACTTCTAGCATTGAGTAGCATTACCCTCAGTTTTTGCTTACCTGTTCCTGTTATGGTGGTGAATTTGTTACTTGAACCCTGCATAAAAAAGGCACTATAGGGGCAGGCAAGAGCCTTAGCCAGTATCCAGAATCCTAGGGGCGACAGGTGCAGGCCATCTGTGGCAAAGCATTGTGGTCTGTCGACCATGTCATCCCAAGCAGACAGATACTGGATCCCCTTTGAATGACACCAGAAGCTTAGCCAATTGTTGAAATCAATCATTTTGTCCTTGTACTGCAGTATCATTCTGGGCGATGGCAGAATGCTACTCAGGGCTAGGGTCATACCTGCCTGGGCTACAAGATCGCAGAGCTCTTCCATGTCTCTTTTCATGTAGTCCAGGGAGATACATCTCAGGTCATTCACACCAACATGGACAAGGGCAGAGTCATATTTGTACTTGTTGTGGAGTGACCTGAGTGCGTGCGTTATATGGCAGATCCTGGCACCCAACAGGCAGCTGACAGTAACCTTCTCCTTGTTTAGCCTGGTGAGTGGGACATCAGTGTGCCTGACTATAGAGTCACCTATGACTAGTGTGTTGGGTATGTTGTTTTGCCTTATTGGCTGTGTTTGAGTGGCACGCTGAATCTGTCGGCTATGTGTCATTTGGGTTGTGTTGGGGGATGGAGGTTGCTTGTGTTTCTGCTTTGGAAGTCTCTGTTACTAAGGCAGATTATTATTGAGAGCCTCCGTGAATGTTTTTGAGTTTCTATGTGTGGATTTTGGTGGTGTAGACGTAGTGAGACTATCTGATGAGTGTGGTGTGGTGCAAATGTTTACCTTCTCCTCATGACTGTCAGGTTCAGTCTTGGTTGGTGAGAGCTTTACCTCCAGCTTGGCTAGATAAGTGCATCTCTCACAGGTTGTAGTGCTGGGTGGTAGGAGGAGAGGGTTGTCTGTGTACATGAGGCAATTTCTACATTGCCTCAAGATGCCCAAATTCATCAGATAGACAGGGGAGAACATTGGGAGCTGACCCTTGGACATGCCTGAATAAAAAAGCTATTTTCCTCTAGATAAGTGAGGAAAGTGAGTACAAGAGCTGTTTTTCTCAACGCCAGTGAGAAAAGTAAGTACAAAAACTGTTTTCCTTTAGGTAATGAGGAAGATTGAGTGCTATAGTAATTAGTAGCTTATTTAGTGCTTACAAGTTCTGAACAAGTGCTGAGTATGAATAAGCAAATTTAAGTGCTAAAACTGAGAATCTGTATCTGCACTAGATGAGTTACAGGACAGAAACAAGTGCAAATGCAGGCTTTCAAATCAGAAAGTTGAGAGAGATGGAAGATTACCCAAACGGCCAATAATTACAAATTCTGGGCCAGAACCACTCCTTTTGTGGTAGACAGGTTACCTAATGCTTACCACTCCCACTGATAAGCTAGAAGGCTTCCCTCCAACACAAAAATTATTTCAGCAAATAGCAATACATTATGCAACTCTGGTACTGCCACACCAGATCAGTAACTGCATTTTGCTTTACCAGAAAGGCTCATCCAGACTCTGCTACACTTTGCTGTGAAGGAAAGGTTAGTTTGCTGTTATTTTTTGTATTACTGTATTGCCTTTCTATATTTTGAATACTGTAGTTTGTCTTCTTTACCTTGTGTTTTGCTTGCATTCTGTTTTAACAACATATTTAAACTTCAAAAGAGACCACAGCTCTTTCTGTTCGGAGTCAGGCAGAATTTTTTCCTGCCCTCCCAGCCATTTAAGTTGTCTTGTTAAATACCACTGTCTTTCTAGTTGCCCGCCTCTTATGTTAATCTGACCATATATCTCATTTCTCTCTACTTTCACTGGCTTATGTGAGTAATCACAAAATCATCACTTTTGAAATCCCACCCCTTCAATTATTTAAATTTATTGGCCATCCTACAATATTTCATAGTACCAAAATACAAAAGTGACCACCCCTTTCAATCCATCTTGCTGTTTTAAAAATAGTAACTCTCCACTAAACCTTAACTTTTTAAACAGGTAAAACTCAAGTTACCTACTTTCACATCTAACTTCTCTAGTGCACACTGCAGAGTGCATTCTTTTCAATCTTAACTTTAAGCATCCCTGTGACTAGCACTTTCTCTAATACCTGCTGGAAAGCACTAGGAAGCCTTAAACTCATACAAACACTGAACTCTCCTTGTTAACAAGGAGAAATTAATAGTAGGCACTAAACAGCCTATAATTGCAAAGTACCTTGCTAAAGGAAACAGCTCCTATACTTTACAAAGAAAAAAAAAAAAAAACCCAAACCAGGCATGTCCAAGGGTCAGCTTCCGGTGATTTCTCCTGTCCACCTGGTGAATCTGGGCATACTGGGGCAATGCAGCAATTGCCTCATGTACACAGACAACCCTCTCCTCCTACCGCCCAACACTACAACCTGTGAGAGATGCACTTACATAGCCAAAATAGAAGCAAAGCTCTCTCCACCCAAGACTGTGCTAAACAGTCAAGAGGAGAAGATTAACACCCACACTACACCTCAAGCAACACATAGCCCTTCTAAACCCGCACCACCAACACCCACATATAGCAACACTAAATCCACATATGCAGAGGCCCTTAACTGTAACCTGCCCAAGCAACAAAGACCTCTGAAGCTGAAACGCAAACAAACACCAATCACAACCAATGTGTCACATAGTTCACAACACCAGTGTGCCACCCAGAAACAGCCCCTAAGGCAAGACAATGTACCTAACACTTTAGTCATAGGTGACTCTATAGTCTGGCACACTGATGTCCCTCTCACCAGGTTGAATAAGGAGAAAATTACAGTCAGCTGCCTGTTGGGTGCCAGGATCCACCACATAACGCATGCACTCAAGTCACTCCACAACAAGTACAAATATGACTCTGTCATTGTCCATGTTGGAGTGAATGACTTGAGAACCTCCCTGGACTACATGAAAAGAGACATGGAAGAGCTCTCTGATCATGTGGCCCAGGCAGGTATGACACTAGCCCTGAGTAGCATCCTGCCTTCGCCCAGAATGATACTACAATATAAGATAAAATGATTGACTTCAACAATTGGCTAAGCTTATGGTGTCATTCAAAGGGGATCCAGTATCTGTCTGCCTGGGATGACATGATTGACAGACCACGATGCTTTGCCAGAGATGGTCTGCACCTGTCGCCCCTGGGATTCAGGTTACTGGCTAAGGCTCTTGCCACCCCATAGTGCCTTTTTTAGGCAAACTTCAAAGGACAAAACCACCACCATAACAGGTACAAGCATGCAAAATCTGAAGGTAATGCTACTCAATGCTAGAAGTCTAAACCTCAAAATGCACTCTCGAGGCACTCCTAAAAATGGAGAACATCGATATCTGTGCAGTAACTGAGACCTGGTTCAAGGCTCCAGAGAGCACCCCTGCAATACCAGGCTACAACTCTTACCACACTTTTCGGCCACCAAACCAGGACCGAAACACTAAAGGTGGAGTGTCAATATTCACCAAGGATATTCACACCACCAGGCTAGTTGCCCAACACAATGTGTCTGAAATTCTCCAAGTGCAACTAACAGTAGGTAAGACTGCAATCCAAATTGTAGCTTGCTACAGATCCCCCACCATACCCCAAGATTCTCACTACACCTTTCTAAACATACTGGAAAATATTAAGATAGAACCAAACACCCTAATACTGGGTGATTTTAACTACCCTGCCATTAACTGGGAAACCTACTCATGTCCCAACACCTTTAACGGTTCTTGGAATTCATAAATTCCAACGCCCTGGATCAACTAATCCATAGTCCCACCAGGGCTCCAATATCCTAGACCTGGTCATTACCAACATGGGAAATCAATGCTCCATACCTATGGTCACCCCTCGTTAGTCAGGTCTGACCATAAGCTAATCACCCTTAACATCCACATCCCACCCCACCCCCAGTAAAGAAACCACCATAAAAACTTCTCCAAAGCCAACTTCATGCTACTCAAGTCAGAAGTGACAAACTTCATGACACCCATGCAGACGGGAACTGAAAGTTCAACTGCTGAATCCTACACTATGGCACTGTACGAGCACATCCACTCATGCATGAATCGTGCCATCCCAAATAGAACCAAAATGCTCTCATCCAAAAAGGAAGCCAATCTGGTGGTCCCCTGCCATAGACAAACTTTACAACAAAAGGAAGAAACTTTTGCAGAAAAGAGGAAAATCCCAGGATGCAAAAAACTCCCTTACTAGCCTCAGTAAGAAACTGAGATGCCTCATAAAATCCTCCAAAGCTAGTTACGAAAATAAAATTGCCAAAGATTCCAAAGACAACCACAAAGCATTCTATAATTATGTCAAGAATCTAAATGGCAATGCTCAGATCTGCTCTGAGCTAAAACAGAATGGCATTAAATATACTGATCCGAAGGATATTGCCAATATCCTGGCAGATCGATTCAGTGCCAACTTCACCCCACTCTCACCCCTAAATGGCCCATCTCAATACCGGAAGATTGCCAAATTCCAGTAATAACGGCCACACAGGTACAAACGCACTCTCTAAAGCCAAGAATACAGCATCCATGGGACCAGATGACATCCCAGGCTGTGTACTACATGAACTACAATATGAACTGGCACCTCACCTAAGTGTCATGTTTAATCATAGCCTCACCTCAGGTTTCGTGCCCACTGAGTGGCGCAGAGCTACAGTTATCCCAATCCACAAGGGGGGATCCACCTTGGATCCCGGAAACTACCGTCCCATCAGTCTGACAAGCCTTATCTGCAAGGCCATGGAGCGTATTATCTTGGAACTTATAAACAAAGACATTGGCAACCTTCAAACACTGGACCCCACCCAGTTTGGGTTTGTGAAGGGCCGATCTTGTCTCCTGAACCTGATTGACTTCTTTGAATCAGTCTCCAGAGCCATGGACAAGGGTAAGGTGGTCCACACAGCCTATCTAGACCTTGCCAAGGCCTTTGACACCATCCCCCACTCTGGAATCATAGATAAACTTAATAAGTTGGGCATAAATCCCTATGTCACCCAATGGGTTGCTAAATGGCTTACTGATAGAACCCACACTGTAAAAGTAGCCGATTCCAAATCCAGCTCCAGACAAGTGACAAGTGGAGTACCTCAGGGTTCAGTCCTGGGGCCGCTCTTGTTTGGCATCTACTTCTCTAAAGTACAGGTCAACACTAAGGGACTCTGGCTAACAAAGTTTGCAGATGACTGCAAACTGGGAGCCATTATTGAATCCCCAAATGATGTGGATACTCTACAAAAGGGCCTTACAGAAACAGATGCTTGGTGCCAGAGCCATGGGCTCAAGCTCAATGCCAAGAAATGTATTGTTATCCCCTTTGGGAAAAACATGTATCCATGAATTACCATATAGGTGGCAGTACACTAAACACAGAAAGTGTGATAAGAGACTTAGGGACACAGGTGGACAGTGGTCTCACCTTCGATAACCACATCGCCACAACAGTCAGGAAATCCTTCTATGTAGCACACCTCATCACGAAGGGCTTTTCATCCAGAAAAAGGAGGTCATTGTCCCACTGTACTCATCCCTCATTAGACCCATTATAGAATACAACGCCCCATTTGGTATGTACCTCTCAAGACATCTGCAACAACTGGAAAGGCCTCAGAAATACCTCACTAAAAGAATCACAGGCCTAAAGCAGATGCCCTACGCTGACCGCCTTAAAAACTCCAGCTATACTCTGTGCATATCGTCTACTCAGAGGCGATCTCTGCTTAACATACAAGGCCATGTCAAACCCAGAGCTGTTGGACATGCTACACTTAAAGAAATCCCAATCCCTCAGAGCTACACGCTCCAGGGATCTAAACCTTGTCATCACAATAAACAAAACATGTTGGAGGGATAGGTTCCTGACCCAGAGACTCCCAGACTCTGGAATAGATTGCCCATACATGTCAAGCAGAGTGCCTCTTTGGACCTCTTCAAGAGGAACCTTGACGATTGGATGGGAGAAAGGAAATTCACCCCAGGGATCACGTCAGTCGCCCTGCTAGACAGGGGTCCAGGAAAGTAAATAATGTGGGAAGAAATAGCCAGGGAATTGTTATGGCTAGGCTTGCATAGGCCCTAGGGCTGATAGCCTAGTACCAACCTATGAACCTATGAACCTATGCAGTCACCAAATAGCAGCAGGGATAAGTCACTTTTATTTACATCATTGATGAGTAATGCATACCTATCATAGTCCCTGATTTCAGAGACTTTCCCTGATTTTGCTTCCATAATTTTGCTCTGTCCTTCTTAAAAAGTTTGATTTGCTGGTAAATCATTCAGGATTATAGACGGTCAATATATTCAGACAACAGAGTTTTATACTGCTTTTTGTCCAGAAATCCATGTTGACTCAAAATGTGTTATTTTATTAACTTTTTAAGTTAATTAGAGTAATAGTTAAAACATGTTCCTGATTTTGAGCCTTTATTCTTCTATTTGGCATTATGCAGAATTCTTCAGCTACAAAGTTGATCATTATAGTATCTGCAGTGTTCTGCCAGTATTTATAAAACTCCCTTAAAGAGAAGGCTATCCTTGAAGATCGGAAGCATCAGTTCTTCTTAAAATCCAAGGTGTGCACGGAGATCAGTTAGTCTGGGCTGCTGATCTCTCTAGTGCATACCTTGCTCATGTTCATTATCAGCTTTATCCTAAAAGGGTCATATCGCCCCCCTGTTAAGGTAAAACAGCATAATCAGAAAATTAGTACATTTTTCTCCTAATTTTTCCACAACCAGCAGCAGCTTTTGTGGGGCCCCAACATAGTCAAAGATGATTGGGGGGGGGCTGCAGCCATGGGTATTGCAGGTACCTAAAGCTGGCTATGTTAGTTTTAGTGAAGAGAATGTCTACTAGCAAGGTTTAACTAAGCTAGGAGCACTATAGTAGTGGTAAAATTTTTAATGGAATTGTGAAGCCTGTTACTTGATAAAACACTGTTACTATAACCATAATATCTTTGAATTTTAAAGGAGATGCTGTATAAATAAGAGTTATTATTAGCCACCTGGTTAAGTAAGTATATGGGACTGCTGTACTAACTTTTGTTGGCTTGACGTACATGTTATAAAAAGTATCAGTGTAAGATAACTTGCTGTGGTTGGGGGACCCCCAGGAAAGGGGGTGGGGCAGCAACCACAGGGTTTGCTGGTGCCTAAAGCCTGCTGTGAAGAAAATGAAAACACTTGTCATCTGTGTTAGCATGTCTGGCAGAAGATTTGTGTATGTTCTCAGATTAACTTGTATTCTATACCAGCATGTCTAATTGTAAAAATAGGGTTGCCACCTTTTGTTGGGGCTAAAACTGGACTAAGGCCACACACCTCACATCACCCATAACCCTGTCCATTCTCACCCCCTCTCCTGCCCACATTCCACCCATTTTGTAATGTTGCTGCGACGTCAGTTGATGGGGATGCCCTCTTTTTCCATTCCTGATACCTGCTATCAGACAATTTACTATGCTTTTCTGTAAAAAAAGCATAGTAAATCAGCCAGTTTAACAAACTCCGATAGTCTGTTTCCTTTTTGGAAACAAAATACCAGAGTTTGTACAGTGTTTTCTGGACTACCAGAGAATTGATTTGATTTCTGGATAGTCTGGAAACAAAAATGGATAGGTAGTACCCTATGTGAAAATGTAAATAAGTTTTAAAATGTTGAGTATCTCCCTGCTTATACAAAATATTAAAGAATCTGTCAATGTTTTGATACATTTCTAATTGCACGTTTGTGAGGGAGATTCTAAAATACAAACTGTCTCTAGAGTATCAGCTCAAAAGTAGATGATGTCATTAGAATATTTCTGGTTGCTAGGTGATTATTTGAACAGCTGATTGACAGGAAAAACACTTTTTTTAACAGCTAACTGTTATTTTTTAAAATAAGACAGTTGAGACTGTTAACCTGGACTATATAAAAGAGACTGTTGAAGTCAGTCACAGTGCTGAGCAGTTAGTTAAGAGTTGCAGTTGGTTACAGTGCTGTGCAGTGATACCCAAAGAAAAAGGACTCACAAAAAATTGTAAACCTGCCTTTGCCTTGTGGTTATGTTTTAGATTAGATCAGGGACAGTATTCTCTAGTTAGATTAGGAAAGTTTAGTTATTTAGATATAATTTTTCTATAATGATGGACCCCTATCCTACAGTTTAATTTTACATTTCTGGTGATTGAATTCTGGTGTTTATTGAAAATTATTAATTTACATTATTGTAATCATTTTACTTATTATTAAATGTTTTTCATTACTTTGCATTGTGGCTGGACAATTAGTGTGTCCTTTAGAGATTAGAGAGTGCCTATACATGTTTGATACTCCCCAGGTCACTTTGAATGCCTGACTGCTTCTGGTCATAGCTATCATTTATTTTAATATTTAATTTTTAATAATTTATCACCCTTTGAATGGTATGTAAAACAGTCTGACTCTGGCAGCATTACCATTTGTATTGGGGAGGGGCACGGTTGGAAATTTGTGTCAGGCTTCCCATAAGTGTTTGAGTGTGTGAGATTTGAGTGTGAGTGAGTCAGAGGTCTTAAACTGGAACACATTGCTCTGAAGTGTATGATAAGGGATTACATTTGGGGTGGACAGAGGTATATAATCCAGTCCCAGGAAAATAGAGCATGTTCCTGTTGTGCTATTAAAGGAAATTGTGGAATTTTATTCATGTGTGCTCTGTGCTCTGGTGTTTTCTGTGATGTTCCCACATTGGAGTCAATGGTAAGGATTGAGGATTCTTAATTACTGACCTGGGTTTTAAGTGGGGGATGTCACATTATTGTTGCCAGTCCAGTGGGATATTGATCAGATGTCACACCGGCTATGATGACATCAGTTCATTGGTACTACAATGGCAGAGGCTTCCATATGTAAAGCTTTTGGAGGTGAGCCATCTATCGAAGCAGACACATATGGATTAATCTTTAAGTTTCTTACTACTAAGCCTCCTGATTGCGTAGACTTTGAGTGAGCAGACCATCTTAATGGGCTCTGAACTGGTAATGTTACTTATGGAGTCCTACTGTGTAAGTATAAGAGGACTGGAGAGCACATGTGTGGTGCTTTTGTGTGGGAGGGGCAGAAAAAATTGGAGGTACTACAGCCCTGGTAGCTTCACAGAAGTGCAGGGAAAGTCAAAGAGCAATTCCTAGTGGGAAAGCTGGTAGAATTTCTAGAAGGCAATAATCTCCTGGGCTAACATGAGTTCATAGCCAGAGGGAGTTATCAATAAAACCTGAGATAGTTTTCTGACTGAGTTAGAGATTAGCTTAACAGAGGAGTACTGTAGCTGTGGTCTATTTGAAATTCAGCAAGGTCTTTGAGTCAGTCTCTCTCAGAAGGCTGATAAGAAAACTGGATGGGATTGGGGCTGGACCGATGCTGATGAATTGAACAGCTGCAAAAGTGATTGACAGGACACAGAGAGTTGTAGGGAGAAGGAGAGTGTCAGGAATTAGGAAAGTGACTAGCAGAAGGACATAGTTTTTTTTTTTTTCTTGTGTGCAGTTTTTTTTTTCTTAGTGTGTTTGTCTCATACATACTTGAGGGACTAGAGTACTTGATCAGCCTCCTTAATGATGACACAAACACCTAGGAATGGTTTAAAAATGATGAATAAGCAAGCAGAAAGGTGGTAGTTGAGGTTTGGTGAAGACATATACAAAGTATCACATTTAGTTGACAGCAGCACTGGTGTGAGGAATCAGATGGGAAACCAATGGCAACAAAGGAGGAAAAGGGTCTATGGCTGTTGATTCCACCTAGACTGGACTACCAGGAGAAGAACAAAAGGGCAATGGCAGCAGCAAACAGAATACTGTGGTGTATCCTCAGGGTGGCATAGCAGAGTCCAGTAACAAAGAGGTAATATACTCTGCAGGGCCTTTGAATACTAAGCATTGTTCTGGAGTTCATACACGGAAGGGGAAATTGGGTTGCAGGAAGGAAATCACAGGAAAGTCATCAGAAAGATCCACATGATGGAAGAGACTGGACATGGACACAGATTAAAGGAACTACAGAAGAGACATGGGGAACATGCTAGTGTTACACAAGATCACATCAGGAAGATGTGATGGACGTCATCTTGGACAAGGAGGGACAGGGCACGGCAGGAAACTACACTGACTACTCCTCAGGTCTCAGAAATTACTTTTTCACAAAGCTGAGCTGTAGACCCAGGGAAAGTGTTACCAAAATGAACGATGGTGACAGAATTCACAAAGATTTTCAAGAGGGCATGGATCAAGTGAAGAAAGGGTGTGGGGAAAGGTAGGGATGCAGAATAAGTAGAATATTAAATAAACTTAAAAGACACACTGGATAGGTTTACTTTCTCATCTGTTGTCAAGCAAATGTAATGATAACCTTATCAAAATAAATGTTGATTAGTGAGATCAGACATTGGTTTAGTAGCCATTCTAAGACTAGTTTTTATAACACTTGCCAAAACTGTTTTGTAAAATTCAGTGAATCATTCTAGAGTTCATTAACATATCATTTTCTCTTTATTTATTTTAATTAATTTATTTTTGTTACGTCTTTTGATTATCATAACTGTCTATACATATGCAATAGTTTGCTCTGTGATAAATGTTCTCTTTAGATGATCTCTTTTTATCTTTGCCTCCCTATCTTCTCAATCCATCCATGGTTTGGAGTTTTGCTTGGTTCAAGATGTGCTTAGAGAGCTGCCCCGTCAACAATTTTGTTTTGAGCAGTGAAAGGTTGAATGAACGTACTACTTCTTTGCAAGAAGACGTAATCTTGAAAGGTGATGGCTCTGTTAATGCAATTATAATTTCAAAATGTCACTGGTGAAGTCTTTCATTTTTTTTCTAGAGAAAAGTCTGAGATTTCTGTGGCACAGACACGTATCCAAATGGCAAATGGTTTATGGTCAGACATGTCACCACCCACTGCAATATTTTCCTAGTAAGATGTTAGTCAGAAGTGTTGCTAAAAGTTTTGGAATTTTACACTAATGCCTACATCATCCTGTAGCCCCACTCTAGGTAGGGCACTCTGGGCAGCATATATTCATGAAAAATGATGATCAGCTCCTGAAATGACAGTGTTAAGCAAACTGCATATAGCTTAACAGACAGTTCACAACCAAATCTGTCTCTTCTTGTGGTCTTAACAGACCTAGCACACACAGCTGTATTAGTTGATAGAAGCACAGGTTGACATGGTTATGTGAATGGGGGGTATGAGAGGTTGCTACCGCAGGGTAACTAAATAATAGTATAACTACATATCAAGCTATATTTCTGATCTCACACAGCCTGCAATTCACTTTACTGTCTCTTCTGCCAAAGTAACTGGTATTTCAGGTGGAACATGCATGTTTTCCACTTTCAGTCATTTACACTCACCTCATCTGATGCAGACTGACTCCTCCCCTAACGTAATCATTTAAAGTTAGCTCATCTGAGGCAGACTGACTCCTCCCCTGAAGTAATCTTTTAAAGTTAATACATCTGAGGCACACTGACTCCTCCCCAGAAGTAATCATTTAAAGTTAGCTCATCTGAGGCAGACTGACTCCTCCCCTGAAGTAATCTTTTAAAGTTAATACATCTGAGGCAGACTGACTCCTCCCCAGAAGCAATCATTTAAAGTTAGTACATCTGAGATGGGCTGACTCCTCCCCCGAAGTAACCATTTAAAGTTATCTCATCTGAGGCAGACTGACTCCTCTGTTGAAGTAATCATTTAAAATGAGCTCATCTGAGGCAAACTGATTCCTTTCCTGAAGCTCATCTCAGACAGAGTATGAGTGACTCTTAACTGTCACTGACTCCTCTCCTGGATAATCAATCATTTATAGCATCACTTCTGATAAAGACTTTGACGGACTCCTCCCTTACATTCAGCAATCATTTACTGCTACCTCATCTAAAGCAGGATGCAGCTGAATTCTCCCCAGGATCAGCCACATCATCTGAAGCAGATTGTAACTATCTCCCCTCCAAAATAATCATTTACTGTGACCTTGTCTGAAGATTTCTAAAATATTCAATCATTTACAGCCATCTTAGATAAGCACATAGTTACTGACCCCTCCCAAAACAACATCTTGCCTGAATCAGATTGCGACTGACTTCCCTAAAACAATAATTCATCATTTTCAGCCAGCTCATGTCAGACAGAATGTGACTGACTCTACACCTACCTTTATAAATAATTTACAACCAGTACTGACAGGGCCAAGTTTAGCAATTGCAGGGCCCACTTTAGGCCATGTAGTAGAGCTCCTTGTCTATCCTCCCACCAATCACCCAACCCTGTCTTTACGCTTGCTTCCTGGATTTAATGACCATTTCAGATTAGGTATCCAAAAAAAAATTCTGTCACAAGATATATTAAGATATATTAAAACATAAGTAAACTACTGAGAGCCTGCATTACCCCCATATCCAATATATCCTCCGGTTCCTCTCTCAGTATCTGCTTAACTTAGTCACACTATATGGGACCTGTTTAATGGGTCACTAAGAAGCTGTGTCCACATGGTGCTTCATCTGGTGGGTGCACCTTAGCTTATCAATAAATATGCGGCTAAACTTCTGTAGTGTTCCCAGATCTCCTGATCCTGTGTGGGTGACAGCTGTACACCTCCTTCTTGTCTCTCCCTCCACATTTCTTTATTTTTTCTCTCTTTTTTATATCTCCCTCCTTTCCTTTCTTCCTTTCGTTTGACTAATGCCTTACTGTCCATCACATCCCTTGCCCTGCAAACACTTTGTTCTTTGTATATTACCTCCTCTCTAACATCATTATACTGTATAATAACAGTGTACATGTACTCTTCTTATTGATTTTACTGACTGAATTATTGTATCACTTCTCCTTATGATTGTGTTCATTTATGCTACATATTATCCTGATTTATATCTCTGCATCACTGTCATATTGATATTGATTGAAATGATATTGTTTCTTTGGTTATATTTCTATCATGCTGATCCTGAAAATTGACTATGTGGATCACTGCTCTACCTTGGTCAACAAACTAAATAAATGAAAGAAAAAGAAAGGAAAATATGTCTTCATAAGTTAACTACCCTACACACTCAAGCATCTTTTATAGTTTCTGGAGACAGCAACAAGTAGACCATATTACTAAAAAGCAGGCTCATTTGAAACATGAAACCTGGTAAAATCTGACTTATCATCATCCCCTTCTCTTACCTCCCATGTCAAATGTCGTTGGATGCCAAGAAGTATTGGATGAATGAGTCAGTGAGGCTGTGCTTAATGGTTGTGGGAAGACTGGGGGGCAACACCTGAATTATACGTTCTCATATTACCCCTTTCTTCCTTCCTTCACTGGCTTCCAGGCATCTCCTGTATATAGGTTCATAGGTTCATAGGTGTTTACTAGGCTAACGACCACAAGGGCCTTTTTAAGCCTAGCCATGCATCCCAAATCTCTGACAAGTTCTGATACCTTTGATAAGTGTAAGCATGGGCATGGAAGATGAACCATTTACAGGTTACCTGTGTCCATTAGAGACACAGGTGCCAAACCAGGGATGAATTTCTGGTTTCCCATCCAGTTGTCCAAGTTGCACTTGAATTGGGTTAGGGAGGAACTCTGCTTCACATGGCTGGGGAGCCTGTTCCATAGACGGGGTAGTTTCTGGGAAACATACCTATCTTTCCAGCAGGTCTTATTTATATCACAGGCAATGTTTAAGTCTTTAGAATGGGAAATTCTGGTGCTGTTTGTTTTATGGATATACAGGAGGTCCATCAGAGTGGAATCTGACAATGCCCTGTATGCCAGGCATAGATCTCCCCTCAAAAGCCTGTAGGAGACAGAATAAAAGGGATAGGGCCTTGAGGTGGTCCACATAGGACATTTTGCTTATGCCCTGTATTCTTTTAGTGAGGAATCTCTGTGGACATTCCAACTGTTGGATATGCCTGCTTAGGTACATACCAAAGGGGCATTGTACTCAATGATAGATATGATGAATGCCGAATACAGTGGAACAATGACTTCCTTGGAATTAGATGCTATACCTTTGTTTATAAGTTGCGCAACATAGTATGATCTCCTCATCACTGTGGACACGTGATAGTCAAAGGCTAGATTACTATCTATGTGTGCCCTTAATCCATGACTACTGGGACAGCTCTAAGGGGTGTGTTGTCAATATGATAGTTACCAGGGGTGGATGATTTCCTGAAGGATATTCTTATGCATTTCTTGGCATTTAGTCTTAGTCCATGGATCTGACACCAGTTGTTTGACTGTGTCAACCCCTCCTGGAGAACATTTGTGTCAGTGTGAGATTCAATGATACCTCCTAATTTGCAATCACCTGCAAATTTAGTCAGCCAGAGAGCACTGATATTGGCCTTGACGTCTGAGAAGTAAATGCCAAAAAGGAGCGGTTTAAGGACTTATTCCTGAGGGACTCCACTTGTGACTGGCCTCTTTGTAGAGGTGGACTCCCCAATTCTAACTTCCTGGGTCCTGTCTGTGAGCCAGATGGCTATCCACCAGGTGACACATGGGTTTGTACCTAACTTCTTGAGTTTGTCAACAATGCCCGAGTGGGATATTGCATCAAATGCCTTGGCCAGGTCAAGGTATGCAATTGTGTGAACGATTTTGCCCTCATCCATTGCTTTGGTGACCTTCTCAAAGAAGTCTGCCAGGTTGAGTGGGTATGATCTGCCCTTGACGAAACCAAACTGGGTTGGGTCCAGTGTTTGGTGGTTTACTATATTTCTCTTGATCATCTCCATGACATGCTCTGAATGGTTGGAGTTCTGTATCTAGCTGATCCTCATATCATGCTATAGTAATTGTGTTTCTACAAAGCCACATAAAAATGGCATTGCTCATATACCACTCACTTATAATTATTTCTGAAAGTTTATTTTTATTTATGTAATTATTTGTTAAACTAGGTAAGTGGATTAAAACATGAAGATCGTTTCCAGCTATATTTCAGGTCACAAGGGCAACAGTGTGGATTACATGTAGGAGATAACTTATTGTTGCCACTGACCATCATGTTTAGGCAGACGGGAGAAAATCAGAAAGCCTAAAGGGAAACCCACATGAATGTAGGAAGAACATGTGAAACCACACAGGTTGTTTAGCTGTCTATAATACATTCCCCCAGAAACTCTTCCCCAATTCATTTCAACCATTTTCTAACTATAAAGTTCTGCTTGTCCCACTATTTTGTATGTGGCTCTGAAACTGTGATACCTCTAAAGTACATTTGTGAGTCATATTGTTTCTGTTTTCCCACTCCAAGGCTCTGCCTCCCACCACTCAGCACATACACGAACACACACAACATCTTATATATCACTATACCTCTCCACCTATTGGCACAAGAAATCTGGACAAAGCCTAAAATAATGGGGGAGATAAAGGCCCCAAAATAGGGACAGATTTTAAATGTTGTTCTTATAAGCTTAGAAAATTGCTGGAATAACATGAAAGTGTCAGCATACATTTTCTGGGGGATATGACGTCTGAAACTCAAATGTATATCATTATTTAGTGACTTCAGTCCTCAGTGATTTGGCAGAAAGCTAAGGTTTCTATAAGGAACAACCCAAAAATATGAGGCAAAAAAATCTGGACAGTCTGCAAATATCTGGGGAGTTGAAAGGTATGTTTATCACTTCTGAGGAATTATTTTGCTCCTTCCTATCTTTAATTACAGCAAGCATTCTCTACCATACTGTTGAAACAGTAACATTCTGTCACTACTCTTAGTGATCAAAAGTTATCTTGCATCACAGTATCTGTTATATTTTTTGATTTGTTTGTCTTCATACTTTCTGATATTGATTATTCCACAGTTATTGCTCGTAAATGTATTAATTAGCTGCCAATCACAAACTCCAAGTCAGCAAGAGAAGCAAAAGAAATCATGCTACCTCTCTACCAGTCTTCAAGTTAAGCCTGGTCTTATTATCATCTGAGACAGTAAATGGAGGGGTAAACAAAACTAGATGGTTATTCCATCCAGTGCTGAGTGTTAAAACGTGTTGAGCACTTGACAACAACAACTGACCACTATGGGAGAGTGAGTTGCTAACACTAACTGCCATACAGGAGACATGAAGCTGCAGTTACTAGTAATACTGAACTAGCCACTAGTGCAAGGCATGATGGTAAATGCTCTACTAATGAGGCTTGCAACAACTATAGGGCAAGACTGAGTACAAAAATGCCTTGTGATAGTGTTTCTAAGGCAATTTTCTGGACTACATAAAGCATAACAACTCTGTTATAGCCAAGCGTGAGGGCCCCTGAGGAAGTGGGCACTATTATAGGTTCATAGGTGTGTACTAGGCTAATGGCCCTGGGACCTTTACAAGTCTAGCCATAGGATTACCCTGGCATAGTGCCACCCAACCTTAGATACCAGTGCCTCTGTCGAGTAGAGCCACTGGTGTTTTTCCTAGGTGAATTTTCCGTTTCCCATCCACTCATCAAGATTTCTCTTGAAAAGGGTCAGCAAGGTGCTCTGCCTGACATGTATAGGAAGTTTGTTCCATAGCATGGGCAGTCTCTGGGTTATGAACCTGTCTCTCCAGCATGTTCTGTTAATTGTGGTAATGAGGTTGAGGTCTCTGGAGCATGTGGTGTGGAGGGATTGGGATTTCTTTAGATGTAGCATTTCTAACAGAACTGGGTCAGACATGGCTTTGTAAGTCAAGGAGAGATCACCTCTAAGTAGGCGATATGATACAGAGAATAGTTGGAGGTTTTTGAGTCTGTCCATATAGGACAAGTTTTTAAGGCCTAGGATCCTCTTTGTGGGGTACTTTTGCGGCCTCTCCAGTTGTTGCAGGTGTCTAGTGAGGTACATGTCAAATGGGGCATTGTACTCGATGATTGACCTAATGAGGGAAGAGTAGAGGGAGACAATGACCTCTTTCTTCCTGGATGCAAAACCCTTAGTAATGAGATGTGCCACATAGAAGGACTTTCTGACCACAGTGGCAATGTGGTGATCAAAAGAGAGGTTGCTGTCAACCTGTATTCCCAGATCTCTTATAATGTCTTCTGTGGTCAGTGGACTACCATCAGTGTGGAAATTCATGGGAACCGGGTTTTTCCCAAAGGGGATGACGACACATTTTTTGGCATTGAGCTTAAGGCCATGGTTCTGACACCAGTCGTTGGTCACAGTGAGGCCATTCTATAGGATGTCAACATCACTTGGGGAGTTAATAATAGCTCCCAACTTGCAATTGTCTGCAAACTTTGTCAGCCAGAGTCTCTTCGTGTTGGCCTGGACTTCAGAGAAGTAGATACCAAACAGGAGAGGACCCAGGACCGAACCCTGTGGGACTCCACTTGTGACTAATCGGCAGTATGACTTGGAGTCAGCTACTTTCACACTGTGGGTTCTATCTGTGAACCAGTTTGCAACCCACCTAGTGATATAAGGGTTGATGCCAAGCTTAGTGAGCTTTTATATGATTCCTGAGTGGGGAATGGTATCAAAGGCCTTGGCCAGATCAAGGTAGGCTGTATGAACCACCTTGCCTTCATCCACAGCTCTGGTGACTGACTCAAAGAAGCCAACCAAGTTGAGCAGGCATGATCTACCCTTCACAAAACCAAACTGTGTGGGATCCAGAGTTTGGAGATTCCTTATATCCTTGTTTATTAGGTCCATGATGATGCTTTGCATATCAGACTTGTCAGGCTAATGGGGCGGTAGTTCCCAGGGTCTGTAGTCACTCCTCCTTTGTGGAAAGGGATAACTGTAGCAGTGCATCATTTGGCAGGGACAAAGCTTGAGGTGAGGCTGTGATTGAACAGAGCACACAGGTCAGGTACCAGTTCACTCTGTAGTTCATGCAGAACACAACCAGGGATATTGTCAGGTCCCATAGAAGCTGTATTCTTGGCCTTGAACAGTGCTGTTTTAACCTGTACAGCAGTAATACTGGGTGCCTTGCAATCTACTGGTATTCTGATTGGTCCTTTGGGGGGGAGTGGGGGGTAAAGTTGGCACTGAATCTGTCGGCCAGTATACTGGCAATATCTGTTGGCTCGGTATAGGAGGTACCATTGTGCAGTAGCTCAGAGCAAATCTGGGTATTGCCGTGGAGATTCTTTACATAACTATAGAAGGACTTGTGGTTGTCTTTACTATCTGCTGAAATTCTGTTTTCATACCTAGCTTTAGAGGATTTGATGAGGGATCTCAACTTTTTGTTGAGGGAGATAAGGGAGTTTTTCCAGTCTTGGGATTTCACCTTATTCCACATCAGTTTCCTCCTTTTGTTGTAGAGTTTGTTTATGGTAGGGTACCTTTTTTTGGAGGAGAATGTCTTGGTTCTATTGGGTATGGTGAGATCCATGCATTTGTGTACGTGTTCGTACAGTGCATTGGTGTATGATGCTGCAGTCCCGCAACTATTCTCCATTTGCATGGGTGCTGTGAAGTTAGCAATCTCTGTTTTTAGGATCCCAAAGTTAGCTTTGGAGAAGGTTTTCATGGTGATTACCTTTGCTGGGGGGTGGGAGAGATGTGGATTTCCAAGGTGATTAGTTTGTGTCGGATCTAACCAGGGAGGAGCCGACTATTGGTGTAGAGCAACGGTCGCCCATGTTAGTAATGATCAGGTCAAGGATGTTGCTACCTCTAGTGGGGGAAGAATGAGCTGGTCCAGGGCATTGGAATTAATGAACACCAGGAAACGTTGGGCAAATGTATTGGTACATGAGTAGTTCACCCAGTTAATGGAGGGGTAGTTGAAGTCGCCTAGTAAGAGAGAGTTAGCTTGGACCCTAATATTCTCCAGGGTGCTTAGAAATGTGGAGTGTAAGTCTTGGGACATGGTTGGGGTCCTATAGCAGGCTACAACCTGAATCGCTGTCTTACCCAGTGTTAGCTGCCCCTGAAGTATCTCTGATATGTTATGTTCGGCTACCAGCCTGGAGGTGTGCGCATCCTTTATGAATATGGAGACACCACCGCCTTTGGATCTTCAGTCTGAGTTCTGGGGACGAAAGGTGTGGAATGAGTTATAGCCTGGTAGTGCAGGGGTGCTTTCTGCTACCTTTAACCAGGTCTCTGTTACAGCACAAATGTCCATGTTCTCCATTTTAAGGAGAGTCTTGAGCGAGTGCATTTTGAGATTTAGACTTCTAGCGTTGAACAACATGACCCTCAGATTGCATTTGTTTGTAGCTGTTATGGTGGTAATTTGGTCTTTGGAACACCACCTACAAAATGCACTATAGGGGTGGCAAGAGCCTTGGCCAGTATCCAGAAGCTCAGGGGTGACAGATGCAGGCCATCTCTGGCAAAGCATTGAGGTCTGTCAGTCATGTCATCCCAAGCAGACACATACTGGATCCCCTTAGAATGACACCAGAAACTCAGCCAATTGTTGAAATCAACTATTTTCTGCTTGTACTGTGGTATCATTCTGGGTGATGGTAGGATGCTGCTCAGGCCTAGGGTCATACCCACCTGGGCTACATAATCCGAGAGCTCCTCCATGTCTCTTTTCATATAGTCCAGGGAGGTATGTCTCAGGTCATTCACACCCACATGTACAATGACAGAGTCATATTTGTACCTGTTGTTGAATGACCTGAGTGCATGTGTTATGTGTCGGATCCTGGCACCTGACAAGCAGCTGACTGTTACTTTCTCCTTATTCAACCTAGTGAGTGGGACATCAGTGTGCCTCACTATCGAGTCACCTATGACTAGTGTGTTCGGCATGCTGTTTTGCCTTAGGGGCTTTGGTTGAGTGGCACACTGTTTAGGAGAGTTATGTGTCTCATGATTAGTGTTGTGTTGTGGTGGTCGAGTGCGTTTCTGCCTTGGAAGGCTCTGCTGCTTGGGTAGATTCTTATTGAGAGCCTCTGCGAAGGTGGGTGTGTGGTTTTTGTTTTTATGTGAAGGCAGTGCTGGTGTGTGTTCCAGAGGGCTATGTGTTCCATGTGGTGTGGTGCAAGTGTCGGACTTCTCCACTTGATCAGCTATTCCGGTATTGGCTGGAGAGTGCATGGCTTCAAATTTGGATATATAAGTGCATCTCTCGCAAGTCTGAGATGCACTTATATATTCAAATAATGGGGGGACAAAGGCCCCGAAATAGGGACAGAGATCAATAAGACAAAGGCTGGGCCTGAACACTGATTCCTTCACTGAATTATTCACTTACAGTCACTTTGGGTGATACAGTCAGTGAGTGAATCCTCCCCTGAATTAATGGAACTGCATTAAGATTTGAGGTTCAAGTGTGCCTGATGCATATATAACTTCTTTCCTTCTCATTTTCAGCTCACTGCAGCTACCCATCAGCTACACCCAAGGGCTTTACTCATCAACCATGTCTATCGAACCTGACTAACCACTCCCAACACTAACTCTGACCCACATTCAGGGCCAGAGAGGCACCAAGGACAGTGTCATACTGCTGCCAAGGACAGTGTCATACTGCTGCCAAGGAGTGGTTTCTCCTATCCCCCCCGCCACTGTACAGTAACATTTTCTGGGTAGAGGATGCAATGGGTGTCAGTGCTGCACCACTTTGCATTGCCACAAAGGGCTGATAGCAGGACTGCCTCATCTACCCATAGGCAGCACTGTGCTGTTTCCCCAGCTCAGCCAGGAAAATAAACAAAGCTGATGTGTCCTGAGTGTGAAAACCTCTACCTTTGGATGAGCACACCCATCCTCTCTGCCTGAGCTATTAAGTGTCTGAGTTGTTATTTGAACTTGTGTTGCCTGGGCTCTAGTCAGGGCTTAATCTCTTCATCACAACACAGGTGCATGCCTGATATAAATATGTTAACACCTCATACCTCTTTATAGGTACACTCTTTTCTGTGGGTTATGACTTAGTAGTTATATGTCAATGGAGGCCATAACAGCAGGGATTAATTATATATGCATTATATGTGTATGTTGTTCGACATATCTTTATATAATGAAAACACATATATTGATGAATAATTACATATATAAATATTTGTGTATGTATGTATGTGTGTGTCTGTGTATTGTGTGTATATATATATAAATATATATATATATATATATATATATATATATATATATATATATATATATATATATACACACACACACACACACACACACACACACACACACACACACACACACACACACACACACACACACACACACACACACAAACACACACACACACACATGTATATATATATATATATATATATATATATATATATATATATATATATATATATATATATAGGTTCATAGGAGGCTACTAGGCTACCGACTCTACTAGAGCTCTTACAAGCCTAGCCTTGTTAATCCCGAATTGCCTCAATTGTCCTTGGTTAGATGGATGTAATTCGCAGAGCGAGTCAATGATAAACGCTGACTACCAGTGTCCACGAGGGAAATAGTTGCCACCCCTGGGATGAAATTGCGGTCTCCCATCCATTTTCCAGACTGCTCTTGAATAGGGTCAGTGAGGTGCTCTGCTTCACATGAATTGGAAGTTTATTCCAGAGTAGCAGCAATCTCTGGGAGATATAGCTGTCTGTCCAGCATGTTCTGTTAATGTCACAAGCTAGGCTAAGATCCCTAGAATGAGTGACTCTTGTGCCATTGACTTGTGGATGTGCAGTATATCCATCAGGGCAGGATCAGAGACTTCCCTGTAGGTCAGGTACAAGTCACCTCTCAGCAGCCTATACAATACGGAATACACTGACAGGGCTTTTAGTCTGTCCACATAAGTCATGGTATGGAGGCCCTGTATTTTCTTGGTGAGAAACCTCTGTGGTCTCTCCAGCTGCTGCAGGTGTCTGGTGAGGTACATGCAGAAGGTAGCACTCTACTCTATTAATGGTCTGATGAGGGTTGATTACAGTAGAGTTATAATATCTTTAGACCTGGATGTGATGCCCTTACTTACAAGATGTGCAACATAAATGGCTTTTTACCACTGTAGAAACTTGGTGGTTGAAGTTCAGATTGCTATCTACCTGTGTTCCCAGATTTTGCAGCACTGGGTTTGAACTTGGGAATACTGTCACTATTGTAATTAGCAGAGAATTCCACTTTGCCAAGGGGGATGATGCACTTTTTTCCATTTAGTTTTAGACCGTGGCTATGGCACTAGTCATTTGTCTGTGTTAGCCCCTCCTGTAATATGTTAACATCAATGATTGTACCCAGTTTGCAATCATCAGTGAACATGGTAAGCCAAAGGTCGTCTACATTAGCCTGGATTTCCAAGAAACAGATTCCACACAGTAAACTGCCCATCACAGATCCTTGTAGTATGGAGTTGGTGGTCTACTGGTAGAGGTGGATCCACCAACTTTGACAGTATGTGTTCTGTCAGTGAACCAACTGGCTACCAATCTAGTGATATAAGGGTTAATCCCCAGCAGGGAAAGTTGCTCAATGATACCTGAGTGGGGGATTCTGTCAAAAGACTTGGGTAGGTCATGATAGGTAGTATGTATGGTCTTACCTTCATCCAGTGCTTTGGTGATTTTGTTGAAGAAGTCTACTAGGTTTAATAAGCATGATCTACCCTTAACAAAGAGAAATTGGGTGGGTCTAGAATTTGGAGGTTGCCTGTGTCCTTGTTAATAAGGTTCATAATGATTCATTCCATGGCCTTGCGGATGAGGCTGGCTAGATTTATAGGTCTCTATTTCCCAGGGTCAGCTGATGGCCCCTCCTTTGTGCAAGGAGATTACTGTTGCTGTTCTCTGGTCTGCTGGAACAAAGCCAGTTCTCAGGTTATGGTTAAGGAGAATGCCATGTTGGTCCACTAGATCCTGTTTTAGATTGCTTAATAAGTAACCTGGGATGTTATCTGGTCCCACTGAGACCATGTTTTTGGCCTTGGAGAGGGCAGATATGACCTGATCTCAAGAGATACTAGGCAGAGGACTAGTGTCAAGTGTGGTTTGGGGTATTGCTGGTGGGGACAGGGGGTGAAGTTTGCACCAAATCTGTCGGCTAGCAGGTTGGCAATTTTCTCCAGTATAGTATGAGTGGTATCGTCTACTATCAGTTCAGCACATAGCTGGGCATTCCCTTTTAGATTTCGGATTAAGATAAAGAGTCCCTTATGATTTTCCCTAGTTAGGGATGCAATTTTCCCTTTGTAATTAGCTTTAGAGGACTTTACAAGATGTCTGCTTTGCTTGTTCAAGCTGTGGAGGGAATTCTTCCTCTGCTGAGTCAGCTCTCTCTTGTTTTTAGACATCACTTTCTTCCTCTTATTATATAACCTTTTTATACTTGAGTTCCACCAGGGTGCCTTGTTTTTTTTGAGAGGACCTGGCTTTAATCTGGCCAGGCATGGCTGAGTCTATACAGTTGCTCAGGGCATTTGTGTACACCTCTGCATAGAAGTTATTGTCTGTGATTGCAGGGTGTATAACACTTTTTATACCATCGCTTAGTACGCTGTAATTTGCTTTGGAAAAGTTTACTTTTTTGTCCCTGTGGTGGTGACAGGTTCAATAGTTACTTTGAATGAGACTGATTTATGGTCCGACCTTAGCTGGGAGGGCATCGCACAGGGTGGAGTTCAGTGACCCGCCCCATGTTGGTGAGTACTATGTCTAGGACATTTGAGCCCCTTGTGAAGGTGCAGAATATCTGTTCCACAGCATTTGTATTGACAAAGTCCAGGAACCTCTGGGTGACCATG
This sequence comes from Protopterus annectens, assembly GCF_019279795.1. Classification (NCBI taxonomy): domain Eukaryota; kingdom Metazoa; phylum Chordata; order Ceratodontiformes; family Protopteridae; genus Protopterus; species Protopterus annectens. Next base: position 79,403,817 of record NC_056733.1, on the reverse strand, counting down.
TTCATGCTTATGTATGTCATCCAGTTGATGGAAGGATAGTTGAAATCTCCCATGACTAAGGTGTTGGGCTGTATGGTGAGTGACTCCAGTAAGTCCAGGTAGGAGGTGTGCCTTTCTTGGTTCATGGTGGGAGACCTATAGCTAACAGTGATGTGATAGGGTATTTTGCCTACAGTTAATTGGACATGTAGTAGTTCAAGAGAGTTGTAATGTTTGACCAGTCTCATGGTGTACTTGGCTCTAATGAAGATGAATACACCTCCGTGTTTGGTTCTTTCATGCTCATTTTGAGGTCTGAACATATGGAAGGCCTTGTAGCCTTGCATGGCTGGGGTGCTCTCTGCAGCCTTGAAGCAGGTCTCAGTGATTGTATAGCCATCAGCATCTTCAAAGGCAAGGAGTGATTTCAGGGAGCACAGTTTCATGTTTAGACTATTACCATGAAGTAGCAGAACCTTGAGTTTGTCTTGAGTGGATCTTGTTATGTTGGAAATTTTGTTGTTTTGACATTGCCTGGAAAAGGCACTATAGGGGATAGAGGTAGAGAAAGAGAAAGTTTAGCATGAACAATTTATTTTGAAGTCATAGAGAAAGTAAAGTGCATGTCAAAACCAACAAGGGCATGGAAAAACATTAAATCTTGATATAAGATAGTGATCAGACTTCAGGACTGAACTCTAGATCAACAGTACAAAAAAATGTAGCCATTGAACCACTTCGCTGCTGACAACTGCACCGCAATCACAGTGTAAGAAAGGAAAACACTGGACAAACTTGATGGACCTAACATTTCTTTTCTGTTGTTATTTTCTTCATTTGTATAATGTACCTATCAACAGAAACAGCTATATTTACAAAAATAAGTGCTTGTAATCTTTAAAACTTCCAGCTTGTATTTCTTTCAGTTATTGTCAGAACAGAGTATTCACACATAAATGCAAGGCCTGAAATGTAGGTCATTTGTAGCAGATGGAAGGGTTTATAATCTCTGAATGGATTTTAAGTGGAAGGATGTTGTATATTTCATTCTTTAGATAAAACAGAAACATAACTGTATAATACTTACCCTGAATCCAAATTAAATTATTTACAGAACAGAATTGCCATGCCAAATATGCCAAAATGAAATGCACATGGCTCAGGATGTGTATCCCTTGTCAGTTATAGATGAAACAATGTATTTTCTACTATCAAATTATAAACACACACATACAGAGGAATTTTTCTGCTTCAGGCACTATATGAATTTTAGAGGTGAAAGGATAATATTAGCTCTTATCTGGTACTTGAACCCAAGACATTCAGCGTACTGTGCTGATATTCACTCTCACTGGACCAACAAGATATTTGAGACAGATAAGAATTAAATTCTCCCTTAGAGTCTTATCCTTTTAGCTAGGAACTGATAAAAGTCAATTTGCCAACACACACACATATCCAAATAGAAGGAAAGTCCTTGGCTTAGACACTGTTCGAAGTGGACGGATAATATTAGCTCTCATTTGGGACTTGAACCCAAGACATTCAACATACCATGCTGGTTTCACTGCCACTGAACAAACAGGAGCCACTGGATAGACAGGCATTGAGTTTTCATCTTAGACCCTTAATTTTTCATCTAGGAAATCCCTCAGCATGGTAATCAAAGTCAAACTACACATATACTCAGACACACACACACACACACACACACACACACACACACACACACACACACACACACACACACACAAATACTCTGCTTAGGCTATTTTCTATTAGTACATTTTATAAGGAGGCCTTTTGCCCCCTCGTTTCCCATCTAACTAGTTCTCAAGAGGAAAGATGTCTTCTATTAGTACTATTTGTATGGGAGCCTTTTGCTATACCTCCCTTTAGTCCCATCTAGCTAATTCTAGAGGGGAAGGAGAATTAAGGGGATGAGTGCCCCCCTTTTTAAAAACAGCCCTACAGAAAACAGATTTTGCAGATATGGTTGTGGTGATGTATAACATGAACCTCTAACATTATTCCATATTTTTAGAGGAAGAAAGGCCTAGTAAAATTATCTCACAACAAAAGCATACAGGTAGTGAATAAGACTGGTAAATAATGTGATAAAACAAACAATAAAATAAGTGTAGGTTTTAGAACCTTGTGTTGCAAAATACTGATATAAATTACATCTGGAATTTTAACCACTGAGGCGTCTGCTGACAGGCACCCAGAAACGACACATTTCACCTGTTGTAGGAGGAAGGGTGGACAGTAATAATATTTACTTATACTTTTGTACAGAGATGACAACCTGTGGCTAGCTTATCAATGATGTTGGAATCTATGCCCTGCATGCATGGGTGCCCACAGACAGGTGCAAGGGGGTGCATTGCACTCCCCCCTGGATTTTCCTAATTTATCTGATGATGAATGATGTGTGTTGAAATAAAAAAATGTACTGGTAAAACTGCAATTTTTCGATTTCAACTTACTTTTTTCCCGTTAAACCTGCATTGCGGAGGTTCGGACTCCGGAGTAGATGCTGATATGCTTGCTACTGGAGGTTGCAGTCATATGATGCATATGACGAGCAAGCCTCATTTCCTACTCAAACTGCATCTCCCGCCTTTACGACCATTGACAGTTGCCCGGGGTAGAGACAAGAGTTATCCAGATTGCCAGTGGTAGAGTGAACAAGATTTGTAAGTTTTTTTGTGCCTCTTTAGTTCAAAGATTATTGGATTTGGACTTGTGTGTGTGAATGTTGTGTAGTATTTCCTTTCAGAAAGAGGATATTTAAGCATATGGCTGAAAGGGGCATATTGTAGGAGTGGAGGATGTAGTGAAGCATGGCAACTGTTATATTGTCTGGTGCATTTAGTTGTACCAGAATATTGGAAACATACAAACTGTGGATTTTGGCAGTATCGCAAGCCATTAGTGCAACAATTACTTTATCTAACTGTATCTTTCACACAAGAGCATATTTCTCTTAAAAGCTTTTACTATGGCAGTTAACCGCCACTGATTTCACTGTGTTTCCAGGAGCGATTTAACTGCATGTCAAAGAACGCTTTGGAGTCGGTGCATACGCCTCTATAGAAGCGGTTTTTACAACTTACTAATTTGTTGAGTATGGTGCACATGCCTTTGTAGAAGCTATTTCTATACTCTATAAGCTGCTGGGGCAGTTTATGCAGATTTTATAAGTGAAAATGGTCTTTTAATAAAAGATTTAACAAAAGTATAACTCTTGTTTTTTGAAACCAGTAGCCGTGGAGTAGCAATTTGATTTATCTACATGTTGTGCTTTTTGCATTTTGCTACTTTGATAGTGAGTTTTGTATTTTTAGTTATTTTATTCTAACATAGGCAATTTATTCTTCGAGGGCAACAGGCACTGAATTTGTAAATGAAACACTGAAATATAAAGTTGTTTTCCAGCAACAATCTCTTCATTGGTTTCATATCTCTTTAATGTGGAATTATTCAGATGACTTTTACTTCTGCAGAGATTCTGCATATTGATTGATATTGGTGGATTGTATGACAGAAGTTTGAGTGGCCCTTTATGGTTGAAATGTTTTGAATTGGGCAGTTTGTCATTATTGGTTCATATGATTTGTTTCATTGCTTAAAGGAAAAATGTTCAGAACTATAAATTTAAAACACACTCTAACAAGTGGCGCTGTATAATACAAGGGATATAATTAATTTATCGTATAGTATAATTAATGCAGTCAGGAAGGTGAATCAAAGAACTTTTGCATGGTTCTAAAAATGTGTGCAAGGAGCCTATGATCTGAAAACAGCCCAAAGTTAAACTTACCCTGCCACTGGCCAGATGCATTTTCTTTGAATGTGGGTTTCAATGCTGTTTCAGTGAACATGGGTTTCAAAGGTAGAGAAGTTTTAATGCTAAGTCTGTTTTCATTATAAGACTATTGCTTTGTTTAGGTTTAGTAAAATGTCTATCAGTGTTTGTGCTGTAAAATTTGAAATAAAAGTTGTAAATTAAATCCAAATATCTGTAATCATTGTAGAAGTAAAGCATAAAACAGAATGCACACTGAGAGATTTGAACAGTGTTTATGGCAAATGGGGAGAAATAGCCAAGTAATGGAACAGTGGAATGGCTGCGTGGGTGGGGCTCTGGGTTTTCACCCCCCTGCAAAAATCATGCAGGCTCCCTTGCCTGCATGCTAGTCATTTTGTTTGAAACTATACCTAACATGCTAGTGCCTGTGTTGCAATCTATGACTATCAGCGTATTAGTTTTTCTCTTGCAGACTGTGGCTATCATATCAGTCATTTTATTGAAGTCTATGGCCGGCATACCGGTCATTATGTTGCCATCTGGGGCTAGCGTGCCAATCATTTACTGCAGTCTGGATTTCAATCCTGAAGCAATTTGGTCTAATATGATTATTTCAGTCCTTTTCCAGAATGTTATGAACAAAGACCACATGATACTCATACATAATTACAAAAAAGGCAGCTAGATTGTTTTGTGTTGACTTTTATCTTTTGTGTTGACTTACCATACACTATCAAATAAATTGTTATGATTATATATCATATGATTATAACAAAATTCATGAAATTGTTGACTGCTGATTTTACAGGTTGGACAATAGCTGCGGGATGTTTACACAGGAAGAACTTTGAAGAAAGTGCAAGCACTGCACAATTGAAATGTTTAGTATGGTCATCTTTTCTCCATCTCTGAAAGAGTCTTAACATTATAAGTATAATGCTCAGATATCACTTTAATCATCATTTCTTTTGTTTGAATTATGAAATGTTCCCTTAGAAAAGTGGAAAACAGTAAAGTAAAATTAATACTTTGTATTTTTAACAGGTCTTAAAAGTGCAACATCATATAGCCTCTCTGTTAAACAAAGTTTATTGTTTTTAAATGCATTTATTTTAATGCAGCCCAAATCTCAAATATTTCAGTTAAAAAGAAGTGGAGTGAAATGCGTTCTCTGGAATGATGTGACATGTATAGCCAGTAGTTTTACTCTCCTTCAAAAAAGGTCTTTAACGTGAAGTGTGAATTCCACTTGTAGGTCTCTGCAAACTTGTAAACTTGTATAAAGAGATCAGGGAAAGTTTCAAAAACCTCCATTGTCTGTGCCTCCTCAGACCTAGAATAAAAAAGAAGTAATAATTCATGGCTTACACCTTATGTAATGTTAGGTCTCACAGAATCAGAGTCTGACAATATAGTATAGATACTACAGTAAAGATGTAAGATTGAGCTGCAGACATCACATGGACCTGAATAATATGGTTCCCATAACCCTCTTTGCATATTGCACAAATCTGAATATCTCACTTCAGCAAATTAAAGCCTCAGGGTCAACCAAGACTAGAGAAAGTAATGTCTGGTAGCCTTACCTGCTTTAAAAAGACTGCATAACTGATATTAATGGTAATAATGCTAATAGCAGTAACAACAGGAATTCAGATCACTGTTTGGAATGCACATCATAAGAATATTTTATGCAGGTATTAAGAGGTGTTTTGCTTGCACTGGTTCGTTCAGTAGGTGGCATAGTTGCCTTTGATGGTAGGATAGAAAAGGCTCTGGGTTCTATTCCCCACAGCAAGCTCTTAGATTCACATTCCAGTACTCCTTCAGCGCCATCTACCAGACTGCTAAATGACGGCTCTATCTACCTGATCTATTGGCAATTCAAGTGGCTGTTAAAGACCCCTCTAGTACTTGCCAGTGAAAACAATAGGATCAAGATCTGTGTCCTGGTTAGTTGTTCACTAGACATTATGAATGCCACCTGGGGTCTCTACTGAAAAGAGGCTTTATGTCTAATGAGATCTACTCAGTCAGTCAAAATGAATTGATTAATCCATTTTCATGGTCCGGCTCATGTTCTGGTACCATTAAACCAAAGCAAAGCTTTCACTGTATTCATATTACTAATCAGTTTTGGCTCAGATGGGGTGTTAATCAGATCAATTGCTCAACGATGCAACATAAGCAATGAACTGTGCCATTTCTTGCATTCGGTTTTGAATCTGCTAGATGTAGAAGTGATTGGCTCAAGACAGAATGAGAAGCAAAAGCATTGATAGCACAAAAGTCCAAATCACAAAAATATAAAAAATATAAATTTTGAGTTTCTGAAAACTTGATCAACTGATAGGGATCTACACACACACACGCACACACATATATGTGTATGTGTGTTTATATATATATATATATATATATATATATATATATATATATATATATATATATATATATATGAATGAGGGGTGGGAGTGGTAGAGGGAGGGTGATCCCATCTGCAAAATGCTTTAATGGTTTAACAGTGATTTTCATAGTTTGCTGTTTTCATTTGATTTGCAGTTTATTTTTTGGAGATTTGGGAGAAGCGGTTCCAGGTTTTGGATATGTGAAAGGGAGCCATATTAGCAAATCAAAGACTATGTTGTATTATATTAAGGGGATTTTCTGCAGTATATATTGTCATTTTCATTGTTTTTAGATTTTTGTGGTTCAGGCTTTTGTGCTTCAGTCTTCTAGGTATAATTTAATACATAGCTGCCCCCAGTCTTAGATAATTTGAAAATTGGTTAGTTGTGCCACCTGCATTACTTTGTTAGAATGTTTTTCCACAGATTCTGTTTGTAAGGGGAGCTGGCTGCCCCTTTTATCTCCATCTCCTTTAGGACTGGCTGGGATGTGGAGTTAAGGGGTTTAAAGCCACCCTTACAAACAGAATTTTGCGTTTCTGAAAACTCAATCATCTGATAGGGGTATATATAAATATATATATATATATATATACACACATATATATATATATATATATATATATATATATATATATATATATATATATATATATATATATATGTGTGTGTGTGTGTGTGTGTGTTTATGTGTGTGTGTGTGTGTGTATGTATCTATGTATGTATGCGTATATATACACACACATATATATATATATATATATATATATATATATATATATATATATATATATATATATATATATATATATATATATTAGCACTGAGATGACCTTACTCAAGGACTGCACTTCAAAACTTCAGAATTTTGTTAAGCACTGAGAATTTTTAGGGAGCTCACACTCTTGGAGTTGGTATATTTAGTTAAGGGGTGCAAGGGAAAGTCCCCTATTCCAGCCAGAATGGGTTATACATTTTTGTCATGCTTTATTGCTCCATGTTTTGTGACTTTGTGTTTCATTCTGCTCCTGTGCACCACTCCCTTTTTGTAGTTGCATAAAACTGACTGTGAATTAAATGTGCATAATCTAGGTTTTGCTGTCATTAAAAGTACAGCAGACAGACTCAATCCAAGCAGATGTGAGTTTGCTGCTCTCACCCTGAGCAGTCTGAAGCCAAAGATGAAGCGCTCCCACTAAGTCAACAGTTATCCCACCACCTGCAGAAGACAAAATGACAGCAAAGCAGAGTACAGAAGAGCTGGGAGAAAAAATGTCCTTTTGATAATTTTTTCCTGATAACTACAATGTTTTGTGCCCTTTTCCTGGTAAAACCTGGAAACAGCATTTAACACTACCGGCACCCTTATACCATGGGTGAAGCAAGGTGAGTCATGGATCTGCCCTTTGCATTTGAATGTTCTGACTTATGTAAAGTATGATTAGTTTCCACTGATACTGGCATGGAATTTATTAAAGATTACACAATGTTTAGGAACAACAGGCTTAGTGATAACTAGAGAGCTGAAGTCTCCTTTAGTGTTGCACTAGTGTAGTATGTGCCTGACTAGGGAGAGAAGGCTATCAGATGGGTTTATATCACAGTCAGTGATACTAAGACTTACTTCTACAGCCTGCCAGTGCCATAAACACCTTGCCTTAGGTCATTCAAACCCCATTTAATAGCAAGTAGTCAGTGATACTGGATGTGTACATCTAAACTGGACAAATAATAGCAAAGTGAGCTGCACTGTTGAGGAAGAAGTTGAAACACTAGTATTTTGTGAATATAATGTGTATGTGCTATATTGACAAAACTGCTACCCTGATTGGCTAATGACAAATCTGCCTCATTCAGTAAGGAAGGTGGCCTTCCTATCAGAAAACACGAATCACAATTTCATTACAAAATACATTTTGCCTGGGCTTAGGAATAAGTGTTTTCCTTACAGGATGACCAGACAAAATATGGCAGCACCATGAAAAGAAACAGTACCTCAAGAACTTGAGCAAATAACCAGGGCTCCACAATGCACCACAGCTGATCCAAAGCTGTCATCTTCCTCTCCCCACTCTCATCCTCATTGATTTGAAAATCCAGGCCAAATTCTTCTTAAAGAGTGTACACAACAGAGACCTCCAAAGCAGACACCCAAGCAACCGCTACCCCAAAACAAAACACGTGCAACACATATCTCACAAAGCCAGTGTGCCGAACAGTCACAGCCCTTAAGACTAAACAACACACCTGATACACTTGTAATAGGTGACTCTATCGTCAGGCACACTCGCGTCCTGGCCACCAGGCTGAACAAGGAGAGGGTCACGGTGAGCAGCCTGTCGGGCGCTAGGATCTGCCACATAACACAAGCACTCAGGTCACTCCAAGGCAAGTACAAATATGACTCAGTCATTGGCCATGCTGGTGTGAATGACCTGAGACGTACCTCCCTGGACTACATGAAAAGAGACATAAAGGAGCTCTCTGAGCATGTAGCCCAGGCCGGTATGACCCTGACCTTGAGTAGCATCTTACCCTCACCAAGAATGATGCCACAATATGAAGACAAGATGATCAATTTCAACAATTGGCTTAAGTACTGGTGTCATTCAATGGGGATCCAATGCCTGTCAGCTTGGGATGATATGCTCGACAAGCCACGATGCTTCTCTAGGGACGGCTTGCACCTGTCACCCCTGGGCTTTCGGATATTGGCAAAGGCTCTTGCTAAATAATTGTGCCTTTTTTAGGCAAGGCTCAAAAGACAAACCCACCACCATAGGTATCACAAGGGATAAGAAACTAAGAGTAATGCTACTCAACGCCAGAAGTCTAAACCTCAAGATGCACGCACTCAAAACTCTCCTTAGCATGGAGAACATCGATATCTGTGCAGTAACAGAAACCTGGTTCAGGGCTCCCGAGAGCACCCCAGCACTACCAGGTTATACCTCATACCATGCTTTTCGGCCCCAAAACTTGGACCGAACCACAAAAGGAGGGTATTGATATTCATCAAAGATACCCACACCTCCAGGTTGGTGGCAAAGCACGAAGCATCAGAGACTATCCATGTGCAACTAACAGTGGGTAAAACTGCCTTCCAGTTTATAGCCTGCTACAGACCACCCTCCCAAACCCAGGAACCCCACTCGGCCTTCCTGAGAACACTGGAAAATATGAAGGTCTCTCCAAACACCATTATATTGGGTGACTTCAACTACCCAAACATAGACTGGGAGCATTACTCTAGCTCCAACACCCTAGCCCAAAGGTTCCTAGAATTTATAAACTCAAATGCTATGGAACAACTTGTTACCACTCCCACAAGAGGGGAAAACATACTGGACCTGATCATCACCAACATGGGGACTCTATGCTCCAGACTAGAAGTGTATCCCTCACTGGTAAGATCAGACCATAAACTAATCTCACTGGATATTCACATCCCGACCCCACCCCCTGCCCAGAAAACCACAGTGAAAAACTTCTCTAAAGCAAATTTCACACTCCTCAAAACTGAGGTGGAATCCTTCAAAGCCCCTGGGCCTGTGGAAAATACGGCCCAGACCGCAGAATCCTTTACAAATGCATTCTATGAACACCTTCAGGAATGCATGGATCATGCGATCCCAAATAAAACCAAGACCCAATCCTCCAAAGGCAGACGTCCTGTCTGGTGGACCCCAGCCATAAACAAACTATACAATAGAAGGAGGAAGCTAGTAAATGATAGAGCAAAATCCCAAAAAGGGAAGGCATCACTGATCAGTATTAGCAAAAAACTACGGGCACTCATAAAATTGTCTAAGGCCAGCTTCGAGAGAAAAATTGCACAGGACACTAAGGATAATCACAAGGCTTTCTTTAGTTATGTTAGGAACCTGGGTGGTAATTCCCAGATATGCTCAGAATTAGTCCAAAATGACAAAAAATACACTGAACCCACAGACATTGCCAACATCCTAGCTGACAGGTTCAGCTCAAACTCCCCCCACCAAAAGGGCAAATATCTATCCCAGCAGAGTGCTGCCCCTGCCATCTCAGATGCTCAGGTAAGAGCCCCCCTCTCCAAAGCAAAAACACAGCATCAATGGGACCAGACGGTGTCCCCGGCTGCATCCTACATGAACTCCAAGAAGAGCTAAACCCAAACATAAAACTACTGTTCAGTCTCAGCCTTACTACAGGATATGTGCCCAAAGAGTGGCGTGCAGCAACAGTGGTCCCTCTCCATAAAGGTGGTGCCTCAACGGATCCTGGAAACTATCGCCCCATAAGCCTGACTAGCTTGGTCTGCAAAGCTATGGAAAGGATCATCATGGACCTCATAAATAAAGATATTGGGGACCTACAGACACTGGATCCTACCCAGTTCGGCTTTGTTAAGGGCAGATCCTGCCTCTTAAACCTGGTTGATTTCTTTGAAACAGTCACCAAGGCCATTGACGAGGGGAAGGTGGTCCACACAGCCTACCTGGACCTCGCAAAAGCCTTCGATACAATAACCCACTTGGGCATTATAGATAAGCTCACCAGCTTAAATATAAACCCCTATGTCACTAGATGGATTGCAAACTGGCTCAAGGACAAAACCCACATGGTTAGAATTGCTGGAGCCATGTCAGACTCCAAACCAGTTACAAGTGATGTCCCACAAGGCTCAGTCCTGGGACCTCTCTTGTTCGGTATATATTTCTCGGAGGTACAGGCCAACACGGAAGGACTGTGGCTGACCAAGTTCGCAGATGACTGCAAACTGGGCGCCATAATCGACTCTCCAGCCGACACAAGCATCCTCCAAAAGGGCTCATAGAAACAGACAACTGGTGCCAGAGCCATGGCCTCAAGCTAAATGCCAAAAAGTGTATAGTCATCCTTTGGCAAAAACAAATTACCACATAGGTGGTAATCCATTAAGTACAGAAGAAGTAATTAGGGACCTGGGGACCCAAGTTGATAGCAATCTCTCATTTGACAACCACGGCCAAAGTGGTTAGAAAAACATTTTATATAGCCCACCTAATCATGAAGGGATTCACATCTAGATCAGGGAGGTCATTGTGCCTCTTTACTCATCCCTCATCAGGCCCATAATTGAGTACAATGCCCCTTTTGGGATGTACCTTACCAGACACCTGCAGCAACTGGAAAGACCCCAAAAGTACCTCACCAAGAGGATCAAAGGGCTCAAACAGATGCCATATGCTGCCTGGTTAAAGAAACTCCAGCTCTACTCAGTGGCATACCGCCTGTTCAGAGGCGATCTGTGCCTGACGATAAAGCCATGTCCAACCCGGAATTAATGGACATGCTGCACCTCAGAAAATCCAAATCCCATCAAGCTACGAGACGTGAACCTCAGCACTGAAATAAATAGGACATGCTGGAGGGACAGATTCATAACCCAGAGGCTCCTTCACTCTGGAATAAAATCCCAGTCCAGGTTAGGCAGAGTCCCTCATTGACTCTATTCAAGAGGAATCTTGATGAGTGGATGGGAGATCATAGGTTTACCCCGGGTATCACTTCTGTGTCACTGTTAGACAGAGGCACAGTATACTAACCTTGAAAAAGGGCATAGCAAAATAAATTTAAAATGGGTGGCGAAAGCCAAACACATTCTGGCTAGGCTTATAAATGCCCTAGGGCAGATAGCCTAGTATGAACCTATGAACCTATGAACCTATATGAAACCATTAACAAATGCAAAATCTCTCTTCATGCAAACAGAAAACAAGGGCAGTGAGGAATGTATGGCTCCATACTGAAACTCAACACTTGAAACATTGAATGTCAAAATTAAGGAAAAAAGACAGAAACTGCTGGAAGAATGAATATTGAGCATCACTCTTCTCCTTTAACTGTTTTGTTTTGCAGGGAGTAAGCCCACCATACCCCCTCGACTTATATATACCAACTCAGAGACTGCCATATCTCAGAAAAAAGGGAATATTCTGACAAATGTCAATCTCAGACTTCCTATATATATATATATATATATATATATATATATATATATATATATATATATATATATATATATATATATGCAGAATGATGAATGTAGCTCAAGCTATTGTCTCACTGTTGGCATTTTAATAGCCACGGTGAAGCTGGACAGTGTGATTGTTCATCATAAAAAATATATTTTGATGCTGTCAACTTGGACACTTTTCTTGCAAGGTGTTACTGTTTAGCTGTGTAACTACTAGCTAAGAAAACATTTTATTTTACATCTGTTAACTAGGTAAGTGAACTGGAAGAAAACCTTTTTCAGCTATGACCTAGGCCAAAGGCAAATGTGTTGTAACAAAAGCAATATATACATTAAAATGTAATAGAATAGTACAGTTATACACAGATAAAACTGCAATACAAAATGATATTCAGTGAGAAACATTGTACAATCAGTATTTCTTGAACAGTTTTAGAGGTACATAGATGTAGTTGCAAATTAACAAAAACTGCAGAAAGCAAACAAAATACTCAAATTATTGCATTTACAATTTAGTGACAGAGAGTCTGAAAAGGAAACATGATCATATTGGGTCATTATGAAAGAAACCATCTATAACTGCAGAGGGAGACAAACCAGTCACAAAGACTTCTAGCCTGTAACAATTGCACAAAAGGATGAAACTTAATATTGAAAATTTTGGCACAAACACTAAAACGCAGTATGCATGTAACCTCACATCTGTTTACACGCTTACATGCGCACGCGCACACACACACACACACACACACACACACACACACACACACACACACACACACACACACACACACACACACACATTCACTCTGCAGTACAGTCAGACATCATGAAAATCCAGCCACCCACCTAGTGGGTTTACTCTGGTTTACTACTATAATGTTGACTGGATATGTTTTGACAAACCCATTTATAACTTAAATGTCACACTCAGCAAACATGTGTCAGTGCTGGGCATTTCACTGCAGTAACCTAATATACACACTGGCTGCAGGGATCCTGGGTTCAAGTAAAGACTTGAACAATAGATGATCATCTTGGTGGGGGGTGCAGATGGTGTGACAAAGCATGAGGCAGCTGACTTTTGGGGGGCATGATATTTAGTTCCTGTGTGTGATTCTCAGGCTATACTGAGTCCTTATCTCTGTTCTTGGCACTGTACATGTTCACCATCATTGCTATGAATAGGTTTTATACAGGGTGTTGGAGGCCTCATTACAAAGGTAGGAAGAGGCAAACTTGGACACAATAAGTCAGTTAATAAATAACTTGAAAGAGTGTTAGGCTGTAACTACAGACATAATTAGGATTATAACATACAGTGACATAGTTTCACCCCCTCTTCTGTAAATAGCAGCAGGCCTTTAGCTGTTCAGTCTTCCCTTTGCTATTTAGCCCTCCAATACCTGGACTGGTATTTAATCCAGGGTCATTTGAGAATATGGAGAGAAGGTTCTGGCTCTGCTAGTACACTGGTACCTAAAGGAATTAGGAACTGTGGTATCTTAGTGAAAAGTTCTGACTTCCCATTGGAAAATGACAGCTATCACATTCATGACATGCTTTGAAACAATGACCAGAGGACAAAAGTTTGATATGAACATTTTATAAACTGCAAAACATTATCAGACTGTATTTATCAAATTAAGTGCATTTTTAGTATTCTTTCTAACATTTTTTGGCTTCCCTACACAAGCTTGAGGAGAATTTGCTCCAGCATAACTAGCTCGCAAAAAAAAAAAAAAAAAGATGAAAGACATAAGGCTGAATGCTATTTCCCATAGGAAATCATTCACTGTTGTGATTTCCAAGTGATGGTTCACTTTTTGTAAGTTTATAGGCAAGTACTAGGCTAGCTGCCCTTGCAGGTAATTTTAAGCCTGTCCATTTTCCCTTTATATGCTTGAAATAACCATTTGGTTAGAGATTGGCCTTATCTATCCCATGGCCAATAATTATATATTACCCCTACTGAGATTAACTGGGATCATACCATAGATAATTTGAGGGGATCCTTCCCCCATGCATGGGTTAATGCATTTAGGTGCTGCCTGTGTGCATTAGTAATACAGGGGGCAATACTGTGGTAAATTTTCTATTTCCCATCCACAGATCTAAGTTGCTTTTGGATATGGACAGGGATGAACTTATTTTATGTGGATAGGGCATCTGTTCCACAGTAACAATCTCCTCTGCAAGACATGCCTGTCCCTGCAAACCATCCTATTAATGTTACAGAAGAAGTTTAGGTCCCTAGACAGAGTGTTTGTAATTCGATTTAACTTGCTGATATGCAGTAAATCCATTAGTAATGGGTCAGAGGATGCCTTGTATGCCAGACTCAGGTCACGTCTTAGCTGTCTATAGGATACTGACTATAGTGACAGGACTTTGAGTCAATACATGTAGGACACATCATTTAGGTTTTGTATCCTTTTAGTAAAGTATCTCTGTGGGTGTTCCAGTTCTTGCATGTGTCTAGACAGATACCTGTCAAAGGAGGCATTATATTTACTGATTGGCCTAATAAGGGCTGAGTAAAGGGGATAATGACATCTCTAGATCTATAAGTTCCCAAATCCTGAACAACTGGGTCAACGTTTAGGGGAAGATTGCCAATGTGGTAGTTCCCTTGGGTAGGTGATTTCCCAAGCCTTGCCTTGGTTGCTTGTTTTGTTTTTAGTTCAAGCTCAATGTCTGGATTCATCTAGCTTTTTAAAAGATGTGTCTTGTTAGTTGGACTGCTTTCTGCTGTCTTTTGTTCTTTAATTCTATTGATTACAGGGCCTATGATTTGCTCTATGCTTTGTGAGTAATTTGAAATAAGACTAATGTTGTGGATACATTTTTAAACTTAAAGACAATAGTTCTTAAGGTCATTGGTTCATAACTGCTTACTAGGTTATTGCTATATGAGGATCTTAAGAAGCCTATCCTTGTAATTCACAGGGTAAATAATTAGCCCTTACAGTTTACAATAAGAGTATCCAAAGACAAGCTGAACAAGTATATAGTGGGATAACTACGTTTCCCCTATCCATGAGGACTACTAATGCTCATCTGGGGGTGAATTTGTGGTTACTCATCTGTTCTTCCAAATTACATTTGAGTAGAGTAAGAGAAGTGCTTTGCTTTATGTGGAGTGGAAGATGGTCCCATAGGAGTGGTATACTCTGTGATACATACCTATCCCTCCAGCATGTTCTACTAATTTTCCAAAAAAACATTTTTGGTCTCTTGAGCAGGTGTTTGTGACACCACAGGATTTGCAAATGTTTAATAGGTTTGACAGAATAAGGTCTGTTCAGACTGTATAGATGAGGCAGGAGTTGCCTCTCAATAGTCTGTATAAAGATAGACAAGGCTTTAAGGTAGTCTGCATAGCTTTTATGATTAGGCCCTTTCAGTTGTGACAAATATTTAAACCAAGAAGACTATATTTAAAAGGCGGTCACTGCAGTTCGTCAGTCACAAACCAGAAAAAACTTAATGTAAAATTATTTATTTGAAGCGCTTTTCGTTTGCTCAGTAAGCAAACTTCTTCAGAAACCATATCAACATTTAAAATACATATAAATAGTCATGGCAGTTGCTGTTTAACCAATCAAGTCACTCAGAATTACTTTACCACTTTCTTAAAGGCATATAGGTACATCAATGCTTGTCCCTAAAGCAAAGAACATTCATATCTATAAATGAAATGATGAATTCCAAAAATATATCATAAATAAAAAATAAAAAATAATACATTTTGAAAATTAAGTGTAACTATAAGTATAAATAATAAATGACATTATTAAAAATTAAATGCAAAAATCAAATACATACATATGGTAACATGCAATCAAACTACAACTGACTTAGTGATACAAATCTCTACTTCATTGCCTTAAACTCTTTAGTTTTAAAATGCTACTTATAGAGCATGTTTCATTCAAACCTGGATGATTGTAAGTGTTTAATCTAATCTGCTAGGCTAACTCCAATACTTCCAGGCATAAAGATGCAGGACCACCTCATGTCTTGATTTACCTGGTCAATAACTAAGAATTTAAAACTGTGGTCTACACAACACTGAACATGCTTAGCTAGAGCACTGTCTTGCTTCTTCCTACTGATGGCATACTGATGTTCATACATTCTTTCTCGGAGCCTACGCTCCATTTTGCCTACATAAAACGCAGGACAATGTTGACATTTAGCTAAGTAAACCACCATCTTTGAATTGCAATTGTACCTTGATTTTAGTCTAATGTGAAACCCTCCCACTATAGACATACTTGTGATATCCACAAACTTACAATAGTTACAGTTTTGACATTTGTACATCCCTGATTTTTTCGGAAAAATCCGGTGTTGTTGTTCAAGTAATGCTTTCAGGTTTTTACCTCTCCTGAATATAACTCTAGGCTTTTCACCCATTTTTGTACAAATATTAGAATTAGTTCTAAACAAACCCCAATTTTTCCGAATAATATCTATGCAGAAGTGACTATGCATACTATATGTAGTGATAAAACTCGGTCCAATATGAGTAGGAACAGCAAGATTACATTCCATATTATTAGACAAGTCTAAGACTGAATTTGGTTGCTCAGTGAACACTTGTTTAATGTGTAATAAAGGTTTATATGTACTATTCAATCTCTTATATTTAACTTCATTTATCAAGCTATCTAACAAGCTTTCAGGGTACCCTCTATGCAAAAACATGGATTTCAATAATTGGCATTCTTCCAAGAAGTCTTGATCCTGAATAACAATGCGTGCAGCTCTCACTAGTTGCCCTTTAATGACGGATCGCTTCTGATGGTATGGATGACAACTTGAGAAATGTAAAAATGAATTAGAATATGAGCTCTTTCTATAGATGTTAGCTACAAAGCATCCTAGTTCATTGTTCTTAGATAACCAAATATCAAGATATGCTATTGCTTCCGTATTAAAAGTAGCTTTGAACTGCAAGAACTGAGTTGACTCATTAAGTAATTGCAATGTGGAATGACTAATCTCAGCGTCCCCGTTAAGAAGGATGAAAATGTCATCCAAATATCGTGTGTAGTAAACTATCTGGTCACTGAGGCTTGTGTTTTTGAACACATATTCAGATTCCCAATAAGCCATTACTAAGTTCGCTATACTTGCCCCACATGGGGAACCCATAGTAATACCAACTTTTTGTAAGTAAAAGTTGTCGCCAAACATGAAAAAGTTGTTGTAGAGTATAATTTCCAACAATTCAGTAACTCATGCAATCTCATTTACGGAAGCACCATTTTTCTTTAGCAACAGACTAACCCATTCAATCTCAACATCATGGGGAATACATGTATATAAATCCTTCACATCTACTGTGAGGAAGTTATGGTTCATATTAAATTCCAAACTTTCTATTTTAATATTTTTTTGACCCAAATAGTGTAATGCTTGACCATGAGTTCTAAAAGGTCAAAGCCTTGGCAGTCAAATAATTCCAAAAGTTCTTTATGGAAAACTGAGTTAACAACAAGTCCAGTTGGAAACTGGTGGTGCCGTGAACCTTTTGGCAGTACATTCCGCATTGGTTGTCACGAATATGTCTATAGTGGGAGGGTTTCACATTAGACTAAAATCAAGGTACAATTGCAATTCAAAGATGGTGGTTTACTTAGCTAAATGTCAATGTTGTCCTGCGTTTTATGTAGGCAAAATGGAGTGTAGGCTCCGAGAAAGAATGTATGAACATCAGTATGCCATCAGTAGGAAGAAGCAAGACAGTGCTCTAGCTAAGCATGTTCAGTGTTGTGTAGACCACAGTTTTAAATTCTTAGTTATGCTTAGCTGTGGGGCTGGTTCCTGTTGTTTTTATTCTTTTTCAAGTGGATTTGTGTATGTTATATTGTTCTAAATTCTTAGTTATTGACCAGGTAAATCAAGACATAAGAGGTGGTCATGCACCTTTATGCCTGGAAGTATTGGAGTTAGCCTGGCAGATTAGATTAAATGCTTACAATCATCCAGGTTTGAATGAAACATGCTCTATAAGTAGCATTTTAAAACTAAAGAGTTTAAGGCGAAGAAGTGGAGATTTGCATCACTAAGTCAGTTGTAGTTTGACTGTATATTACTATATGTATGTATTTGATTGTTGCATTTAATTTTTAATAATGTCGTTTATTATTTATAATTATAGTTACACTTAATTTTCAAAATGTATTACTTTTTATTTTTTATTTATGATATATTTTTGGAATTCATCATTTCATTTATAGATATGAATGTTCTTTGCTTTAGGGACAAGCATTGATGTACCTATATGCCTTTAAGAAAGTGGTAAAGTAATTCTGAGTGACTTGATTGGTTAAACAGCAACTGCTGTGACTATTTATATGTATTTTAAATGTTGATATGGTTTCTGAAGAAGTTTGCTTAGTGACAAATATTTAGACAGGTACACACTGAAAGAGGCTTTATACTCAATGATCAGCCTAATGAGTGCCAAGGACAGTGGAACAATTACATCCCTAAATCTGGTTACCATATCTTTAGATATAAGCTATGATGCATTGACCAAGGCTTCCTTACAATAGTAAATACATGGTGATTGAAGGACAATTCTTTGTAGACATAGGTTCCAAGATCTGTAAGTATGGAATAACTTTTCGTGGGGGGTACCAATGTAATTTTTACAAGGGGAGTCATTCTAGCTGAAGAATATGATTATACACTTATTGGCATTACGTTTTAGTCCATGGTTTTGAAAACATCTGTTTGCTTGAGCCAGGTCCGCTTGTATGATCCTGGTGTCCTTTAGGGAGTTTACAAAAGCACCAAGTTTGTGGTCATCTTTAAACTTGGTCAACAACCCTTAACATTAACTCTGACAACTGAGAAATAAATGGCAGATAGGAGTAGCCCAAAGACTGAATCCTGTGGCACTTTGCTGGTGACAGGTATTTTGGAGGAGGTATAGCCACCTACCCTTACTTCCTGGGTTTTATTTGTGAGCCAGTTTGCCATCCAATGAGTTAATATTCAGCTGGGAGATGTTATCTATGATGTGTGAATGTGGGATGGTGCTAATACCTTTGCTAGGTCCAGATATGCACCAAGCAATGATTTGCCCTTATCCATTGCCTCAGTGACGTTTTTCAAAAAATCATCCAGGCAGGACTTGATCTTGATGAATCTGAGCTGGGTTGGGTTGAGAGTTTGTAGATTAATTATATCCTTATTTATTAGTTCCATAATGATCCTTCCCATAGCCTTACAGATGAGACTGGTCAGGTGTATGGGTCTGTGATTACTCAGGTCCATTTTTACTCCACTTTTGTTCAAGGGAATGACTGCTGTTGTCCTCCATTCATCCAGCAAAAAGCCTGTTTTGAGGTTAATATTGTATAGTCTCTTTGGTGGGGTGGGTCTGACTAGTCATTTTTCAGCCAACCAGTAGGTAACTTGGTCTGTTATCCAGTCCCACAGACACAGACAGCACCTTGAGAACTTGTTCTTAGATTTGTAGGGAGTGTAGTTTTGGATATTTGATATGAGAATAGTGGAATAGAGAGGGTGCAAAGTTAAGGCTTTGTGGTTATATTTTGCCTGGGTGGATACTTTTACCTCATGTCTGGTTTTGATTCATTTGATCATGTTCCTTGTATAGTTTAGCAAGATAATGTTTAGCTTTTTGAGAGTTAGATTTATTTTTGCATGCAATGATTTTTTTTTCTTTTATTATAAAGCCTGTTTCTGTTAGGGTTCCACCATAGCAGTTTATTTTGGAGTCTGGGGTAGAAGAGTTCTATGCATTTATTCACATATGCATGAAACTTGTCAGTAAAGAATTCTGCATAAGCAGTGGAGTGTCGAGATGGAGGGAACGTATGCATTTAGACAGGTCATCACTGTTTTAGTAGATTAGCCTTTGCATAGTCTCTGAATAATAAGGCATTAACTGGAGGAAGTTTCAGTCTTCAGTCTTATGGTGAATGTGACAAACTTGTGGTCTGATTTTACCACATGGGAGATTACAGTTGGTGGAGAGCAGAGCTGCCCAAAATTGGTAAGGACCAAGTCCAAGATTTTATCTCCCCTGATTATGGAGAAGACTAACTGATCCAAGGACTTTGTACTGATGAAGTCCAGAAATCTCTGGGGATCCATGTTTGAGGGTATATAATTCTGCCAGTTTATGGAAGGACCATTGAAACCTTCTAGGAGAATAGTGTTTGTCCTAATATACAGGGACTCCATACTGGTTAGGTGGGATGTATGGCTCAAGGAGGATATAGAGACAATTCTATAGTTAGCTATGATGTGATAAGGAGTTTTGTTTATGGTAAGTTAGATGTAGACAAGTTCCGGGACATTATTTTGTCACAGAGAAGTTCTGGGTCATTATTTTGTCTAACAAGTCTGGAAGTGAGTTTTTTAATGTTGAAACACCTCTGCCTTTAGCACATTTGTCTATTGTTATGAGCCTGCAGGAATGATAAGCATTGAGGATCTGCACTGATGGAGTGCTTTCACCAGTCGACACATGTTTCTGTGACAATGCATATATCAGTGTTTTCCAGGGTTAGTAATGCTTGCATGGTGTGGAGTTTTTGTTAAGGATACTAGCAATGAGCATCAATACCTTAATATTGCCTGGGTTCTCTTTTAGTTATTTTGAAAGCTTTGGAAAACTGACATCGCCTAAAAAAAGACACCATAGGAGTGAACAATGTTTTGGCCAATATATAGAAGCCTTGGGGTGAGATGTAGGCCATCCCTGATAAAGGAGTTAGGACTGTCTACCATCTCTTCACAGGCTGATATATATTGTGTCCCCTGTGGATAACATTAGAAGCTAAACCAATTGTTGAAGACAGTTATCTTTTGTTCATACTACGGCATCATTCTATGCTGTTCTTTTTTTTCTGAGTATCTCTATGTCAGGAAAGTAAAAAAAAAATGCATTGCATTTCTTTTGTTCTAATATTTCATTGTCAGTATTATCTTTTGTTGTCTGCTGTTAACTATAATTCACCTACCAAATTCCCTCCCTCTACTCTTTCATTGCTAGTGCCAGTAAGCAGAAAAGTGTAAGCTGTTTAAATATGTTTAACCACCCATTGTATTCCATAGAGCCATAATACTGACTGCTTTTCCTATAAATTTTCTTGGAAACTCCTCCCAGTCTCATGTCATCTGCTTATACTAATAGAGAAAACTGGGATGTCTCTCCCGTTAGACTGCTAAAGCATGAGTTACCTTTCTTATCTTCCTGCCTGCTTAGTGCACAGAAGGTTTAACCCTTTTTTTACATATTTCTTTTAAAATGTAATCATCCTAGTGTTCTAGTATACAGACTCTTTCTACAAATTCACTTCATTAGCTCTCATTAGTAGCCCTTTTTCTCCAAGTACTAAATATCATGAAGTGACAGTTTAGCTCACCGTCTGTTGCAAGCTGCTCGTAACACACACAACAGCTGTTTGATTCATCCTATAAACTTCCATATATATATATATATAGGTGCAAGTAGCTACTAACCTTGGGGGACAACCTCTCTCCAGCATGTTTTCAGTTCTGACACTCATCACACACAGCCATGCCCACCATTTCATAGACAAACAAATAAGTCTTCTTATGCCACGGTACTAAAAAAGTCCCCATCTGAATCACAAAGGCCTCCTAGCCAAAGGTTTGGTATGTAGGATACCGAGCGTCACACTTAAAGTGCAACAACACACTCAGAAAACACAATTGCAAAAAGGAGTCACTCAGCTGTCGGGCTAAATCCCTTAAGGCAGCAAAGCTGAGAAAGCACATCTGGAAACATCTTAGTTATAGCTGACACTATAGTCAGACACACAGATACATCACTCACCAGGTTGAGCAAAGAGAGAGAGGTCTGCAGTCTCACTAAGGGCCTCAAGTCCCTTAACCCTAAGTACATATATGACATGGTCATTGCCCATGTAGCCAAGAGTGACTTGAGACATACCTCCTTGGATCATATGAAGAGGGACATGATGGAGTTCTGAGAATATGCATTTGAAATTGGTGTGAAACTAGTACTGAGCAGTATCCTAGCATCAACAAAAATGATGCCAAATACAAACAAAAGATGATTGACTTCATTCATTTCCTTAGCGTTAGTGTCTTTCTAAGGGGATCCAATATATATCACCCTTGGAGGAGATGACAACCCTGACTGCTTTTATAGGTATGGCCTGCAGGTCTCTCCTCATGGTATCCATATATATATATATATATATATATATATATATATATATAGATAGATAGATATATTGGCAAGAACCTTTTGTCCTCATAGTCCCTTTTTTAAGCAACACTCAGTATGATGGTAAAACCACACTTACTACAAAGTCCTTCTATCTTTAGACAATTTAAAGCAGCCATGCCTCACAAAATGGATTTGTAAAATGTAGCACTTACTTTTTTTAACTTTGCCTTAATAATTCCTGAGTTTCAGCTGTTTCAAATTCAGAAACTGGTGCTCCGTGTCATCTTCCATAACATGATGGTTCTCCCTTCTTACCCTTTTGCTCTTATATTGTGCAGATTCACCTTGCTGGTAACAATGATGATGCTAATTAGGTCTCAACTCATTGTTTCTGAATTGCAAAGTTGTATGATGAGAAAACCTGCTAAGCTCCTTGCTCATTTCTCTTTGATGCTGTGCACATGCCTGGGTCTCTGCAGATCCCTTACTGTGACTATACAGTCCAGGCCAGGCCTCCATGGGGATCTGTAATTCAGCAATACAACCTTATGTATATGGAGTCACTGTACAGCCTGCTTTCTTAACAGCACGGGCAAGGATACAGGGCTGCCATGTTTCACACCTTAAAGTGCCATTGTGAACCATAATAATACAGTACCTATTTTATCCTACCATGGCATCCATTGCGCAAATAAGATGCCAGTCACTGCACAGCATTTTTCATTGTGATTCTTCAAGGTGAGACATTATGGCTGGAGAATGAGAGGGAAGTGCTCCTTTTAGAGCTCTAGGTGGTGTGTGGTAGAGACAGACATTTTTCTCTGCCTCTGCAAGAGGGTTATCAAGGGCCTCAGTATGAGACCAAACCCTGGAATAGTTTAACTCAGGCTGGCACCCATGCCTCTGCATTCCACACATGGGGATCAGTGCCATCACCATTACAATGGCATGAGGTGCAACAATCCTGACCACCTTGTCCAATGGCAGGATGAAGTTAAACAGTGGTCACTATCTATGTGCTCCAAGTAGAACTTAGCTATACATATTAGCTGACAGTGCATGCTATTCAGATATTTCTCTTCATTGTCTCTGAAGCTATTGTAGAGAATAGACAGCTACACAGGAGGAGACTGGGGCATACAAGAGAATGTTGGATGAATATTCCTGCTTCAGAATGTACAGCTTTTAATACTGAAAGTGGTATAGATAGAGTTTCATACAGTGTTAACTTTCATAAACCAGTACCACTTCTGTGATAACTTCCGTAGTTCAAAGGTAGCAGTATGACTGTTGAATGTTACTTGTGTGTGTGTGTGTGTGTGTGTGTGTGTGTGTGTATCTGTGTGCGTGTGTGTGTGTGTGTGTGTGTGTGTGCCCGTGCGCGTGTGTGTGTGTGTGTGTGTGTGTGTGTGTGTGTGTGTGTGTGTGTGTGTGCGTGTGTGCATGTACTTGCATACATCTGGCCATATACTTGGACAAGTGGCTCAAGATGTTAAGGCTGTACTTCACATATTTTGATGATGCCTGTGGGCTCACATCCCACCCTGTCATGCGTGTTTTGATAATGTTTAAAGTTTAGGTGTCTTTCTCATTATACAAACTACAGCATTAGATGTGGGAAATATGTAGGAGCAACACTTTATTGATGAGTGGTCATTTATGCCACAGACAACCCTTGTCAATAATATATATTTCCTTTGCTTATAGTACCTGTGAGGGGAATATATGTTTTATCAGCATTTTTTCTTTGTATATGTACATTGGTCTCAGATATTCAGTTATTGTGAATTGGGCTACAGAACCCTGCTGGTTTGTTCAAGTAGATCATCACATTAATCGTTTCCCTTTCAGAATGCAGGTGATGATGGTTGTGGGTTAATGTCCTGCTGTCACTTGTCAGTGCGTTCAGCCTTTTTAAATTGACAGTTGTGTTGTTCAGATATTTGATGCAACTCAATCATGCTACCAGTACATGCATTTTTTCATTGTATTTGTTCTTCTCTCTCCCTCACCCTCTTTGTCATTATCCTATTATACACATTTATTTTATTTATTATTTTGTTTCTCTCCATTTAATTCCTATTATATACAGCAGCATTGTATCCTGCACCCATCCCTGTGGCAAGGCCCGTTGGCTCTAACAGATGGCAGTAGCAGCACCAGCACCAGAAGAAACCAGCACACCTGAGCTACAGCCTGCCACAGTCAATGCCACACCTCCTGCCCTACCTGTACCACTCACTACAGGTAACCCAGCACCAAATGCTGGGACTGTTGTACCCACTAGCAGCAGTGCCAGTGGAGGTGAAACCTTTGTCATTCATCAGCAACTGGCAGACATTGTAAGGCAGATAATAGACAGGAGGTCAGACGTCTGAATCGACCATGTAGAGAACCTCCTGCAGGGACTCATTGAACCATGTCACTGTCCAGCACTGTCTCCACCATCTGAGACAGGGCCCAGTTGTGAGGCCACCCAGGATGCTGAGTAACCTCTCACTGGATCACGGTTGTCTCAGACTGCAGCTGCACCATTCCATCCTATCCCCCAGTCCTGGTTTCCCCCTCCCTTTTGTGTCTGTATCCACCCCTGCTAGTTTTACAATCCTTCCCTCATTATTGCCTTTCATCTGTTTGTCTGATGTCTCCTTTATGACTGTGTTCCCTCTCCTTCACTGGGTTGCAATACCCCTGTCGGTCTTGTCTGTCTTCCCCTACTATCTCTCTTAACAGTCTTACCTTCCTCTTATTTCTCTTCCTTCCTTCATTCATTCCTCAACTTAAGTAATCTTAGTGTATGAAAAACTGGCATCTGTCCCACAAAAAAAAAATATTTCCCCCACCTGACTCCCCTCCACCTTGTTCGTTCCTTTGCTGTTCACTTCTGTTCTACTCTCTGCATGCTTCCCCTTTTCATCTCTTTCCTGTAATGCCATTTCCACCCTTTAATCTGGTCAAAACATTCGATAAACACACCTCACTCATGCTATGTAAGGCTTCTAAATAATATTCCTTTGTGCCCCTACTGTGTGTGGCAGGGAGTGATGAGCACCATCCATGCCCATGTACAACTGATGTGCACTCCTACTGATCGTCATAAAACAAAGAGCTATGCTCCCATATTTCACATCAGCTGACCACTATCATACACTACTTATATTGGCCTTTTAAGGCACCAGCTGCACAAATGAGCTGAGGGTCATTACTTGGCTGATGGCACAAATGAAATCAGGTATGACCATAACGTTTTAAGCACTTCTATTTGCAAGGTATTACACTGCCAACCATACCGCTCTACTGTCCAGATTTTCAAAGAATGTACAGATTTTTGTCTCATATTTTTGGTCTGTTATTTATAAAATTTTGGAATTTCTGGCAGATTGTTGAGGACTGAAGTCATTAAGTAATGTCATACATTTGAGTTCCAGACTTTATTTTGTTAGGAAAATGCATACTAACACAAGGCCTGTTATTCTAGCAATGGCTAAGCTTATAAGAGTAATATTTAAAATTGTGACCTGATTTTGAACCCTCCCTCCATTCATTTTGGCTTTTTCCAGATTTCTTCCATTTAGAGGCTGAGGAGCATGCTGCCAGCTATGACTTCAGATAATGACTTTACATACCAAATGTGATGACCTATGGATTCATTGCTCTATGTTTTACTCTGCAAGTGAGTGACACATAATTATGTGTGCTTCCCTGAAGGTGTTTGCCTGGCTGCTGCTCAGCATGTATCTGAAGTGACGTTGGCAATATAGGTGATGAAGGTTGTGGGTTCAAGTTCCCTGTGGATTGTATGCTTTAGTTTAGTTTTTCTTTTCATTCTGCAAGTGTGTAATGCTGATTTCAGGATGATATGTGTGATTGTTGTTACAGCTAAACAGGTAACTGAAGTACCTTTAACAATGCAAGCCATGAAAGATGAGATTTGATGTCTCCTATGGGCTGTATGATTTAGTCTATTTTTTCTTCCATTCAATGTGTGTGACACACAACTATTGTGTGTTTCTCTGAAAACTTTTGTCTTACTGCTGCTGTAGCTCAACATGTAAATGAAGGGTCTGTAATAATTCAGGTGATGCAGGCTGTGGGTTCAAGCCCCTAGGGGTTGCATATGGGCACATCTTTGTTACTGGAGGGTGGTTGTTTTGTGACCTTTTCATTATGGTACTGGTAAAGTGGTCAGACTCTGATAATGTTGTGCCTGCATGCTGTTACTGTATTTGTATTTTTCTCTCCACTACCCACTTTTTCCCTCTCTTTTCAACTATACGCAGTCATGTATTGTTTTATTGTTTAACTCTTCAGTTGTTTTACAACTGTATGCAGCAGCACCTAGACCAGCATCCCTGCCAAAATCCAGGCCTGTTGAAACAACCTCAGTGGCTACTATACCACTGCTAGCAACATCACAGTTAATGGTATCTCTCCAGCTGCCACACCCTAATAACATCACTGTTTTTCCTCTGTGTTACTGATACCCCCTTCTTCATTGTCTTCCATAACCCCAGCTGTGTCATCACCTCCCTTACAGTCTTGCCTATTTTATTTTATCTTAATTCCCTTACTACCTACCACAACTTAGTTTCTATTTATGTATAATATCTGTTTCTATATATATATATATTCATCTATTCTACCTATCTACCTATATAGATAACTATAGATATATAAATTAGTGTATGAAGGACAAGCACTACTACTGCTCATACTTACCTGCGGCGCCCCATATGCCTACATTCTATTCCTGTAGTCCATACTGCAGCCACGGGCAGGATATTTAATGAGCTGCTCATCAGCTCATCTCACACACACACACACACACACACACACACACACACACACACACACACACACACACACACACACACTCACTCACTCTCACACAGACACTCACACACACACACACACACACACACACACACACACACACACACACACACACACACACACATACAGTCTCACACAAACACACACACACACACACACACACACACACACACACACACACACACACACACACACACACACACACACACACACACACACACACACACACACACACACACACACACACACACACACACACACACACACACACACACACACACACACACACACACACACACACACACACACACACACACACACACACACACACACACACACACACACACACACACACACACACACACACACACACACACACACACACACACACACACACACACACACACACACACACACACACACACACACACACACACACACACACACACACACACACACACACACACACACACACACACACACACACACACACACACACACACACACACACACACACACACACACACACACACACACAGACACACTCACTCTCACACACACACACACACACACACACACACACACACACACACACACACACACACACACACACACACACACACACACACACACACACACACACACACACACACACACACACACACGCACACACGCACACACGCATTTATGTATTCCCTGACAAATGAATGTTAAAATGTAATATTAGTGACATACTTACAGACGTGCTTCTGATAATACAATAAGGACCCCCCCCCCCATCTTCCATTATAGAGCTCTGTGAATTATCATATGGGCATCCTCACTGATTAGTATTACAGAGAGACAGAGGGAAACAAATGTGATTTGGCTTCTATAAACTAAATGAAAGATATTTTGTGACCCAATTAAAGCTGTGTGGATTTCTGATTAAAACAGCTGATATCCTAACTAACTGTGGACAAGAGAAACATGAATAGGCTTTCTGATAATTACAATACGAAATGATGCATGCTCTTCTTAATGACAGATTGTTGAGTTTTATTTATTTATTTAACATTTGTTTACTGGGTAAGTAAAACAGTCCAATGAGCCTTTTTTAACCATGACCCATACCATATAGGCAAACACAACAAAAAATATAATATTTTGTACACTAAAATTAATAGCAAGCAATCATAAAGAATAAGATGCAATAGATAACGCAGTTCATCAGCTAAGACATAGATTAAAGAAGCAAAACTTGAAACATGCACAACATTATGAAGAAAGTTATAAAATAATATTGATAACATACTAAATAGGATATGTTTTAAAAGCCCAATCCCATGTAATTAAACAAGAGGGTAATTCTGTGTGAGGATGATAAAGTGCTGCAGAACATCTTGTACTAAAGTTTATATACCTGAAGCCAAAGCATAAACACAGCATCTCAAAAAGCAGATAAATAGATCCTCCCATAATGGAAGCAAACATTATCAAACATGGCTGACTGAAAAAAGGCAGAAAGGCAGCTTGTTGGCAGCAATCATAGGGTTTATATTAGAAGACCGACTGTTTAGGTGATCGAACACCTAAACATCGATCTTCTAATATCGAACCGCACAATGTTGAATGTCCCAGGAAAACACGTCCCTCGGCCACAACACAAAAACATTATTTTACATCTAAATTAAGTGTGGGGTCTTCGCTGCCCATACCCCCCCAACTAAATATACCAACTCCGAGATCGCTCAACAGTAGGGAAATAGCAAACTCCGGTGAATGGTCAAGGGAAATCTTTCCCTGCATTAAATCAGCTGTTCACTGTTTTTTGCTTTCGATATTAGAAGATCGATGTTTAGGTGTTCGATCACCAAAACATTCTGTCTTCTAATATAGACCCGTAATTATAAACTTCTTGGGCCAGATGCCAAGAGTTGATCTCAGTGTAAGTCTGCCCTGATTCCAAAAGACCTGCTGTCACTTTAAGTGTCTTACTTCAGTGTAAGGTCTATCGATAAATAGGCTTGCTACATGGACCAGATTCCAAAAGACCTGCTCTCAGCCTGCTCTGGGTGCAAGTGGTCACTTGCATTAAAAACAAGTCTTTTGCAATCTAACCCCTTAAGCCTAAACCTTTTTAAAGCAGTAGTTTAATTTGTCAGGTTCTTGTGAACTTGTATTTTCACTTTAGAGGAAGTAGTTGTGATTCTGTGTGGAATTTGTTGCAGTACAAGCATGCCTGCATTCTTAAGCCAACAACACAATTCGTGCCTTTCAACTGTTCCATGTGCAGGGTCTAAATTTATTTATTTAATATTTGTTAACTGGGAAAGTCTGACTTGGAACAAAACCCATTTTCAGCAGAGGCCTGGGAGAAATGCTCCAGATGCATGTCTTTGTAATGTGGGAGGAAACCAGAGCACCCAGAGGAAACCCACACAAATGGAGGGAGGACATGCAGACTTCACACAGAAGGCACTCCAGCCAAGAATGGAACCAGAGAACCTCATGCTGTGAGGTGACAACACTACCGCTGCACCACTGCACCATCCATGGCAAATCAGCCCAAAAAAACAAACAAAACTATTACTTTTCCTTTCAAAAGGAAAGCTGACATATATGTATTTACTGTATTATGAAATCGGCCTAGAATGCTAACTGAGGGGCAGATGATGTCTTTATCAGGAAAACCTTGCATTAGATTTATTTTTTAGTAAAATTACTAAATATGTATTAATTTGCAACGATGTACAGATGCTAAGTCTAGAAAAGTGTAATTTGTGTATAAATTTTGTAGTAAAGTGAGCTGGATAGGTACACTTTTTTGTAAAGGCTACAGCAAAAGAAAATACTAAAAAATGACAGTATAAATTTATAAAAACTCAAAAAAGGTAAAGCACAACTTAAGACAACAGGAAAATAATTTGAAAAATAAATGATGGGTGACAAGGTTCCAAGAGAAGAAGAAAAATATTTTTTCAGAAAGCATGCAAGATCCATGTAAACTGCATGTTGGGTAATAAAGCATGCTGTATGACCATAGACATGATTGGGATCAATATAGCAATAAGACAGACAATTTGAGGGCATGTAGTGTGGCTGAGTTTTAAGCGGATGTAGGTCACATATTTTGTAAGGATTTACTTGTGTATTTTGACAAACTAGTACATTCTAGATTAACCTCAGCATACACTTTTGCTTCTGTCTATATTGCCTAAACCAGTGATTTGATTAGCAGATCTAATTGCAGAGGAACACCAGAAAATGTGGAAATGAAGGTGCCTACATTGTTTCATTATTGGGAATGGTTATTTTTGTCCACACCAGCACTGTTAGAGTATTTTAGGGACTGCATGAGACAATATTTTGTACTAGTTATCTTAAGTTTGAGGTTTCCTTTCTGAGACGTTAGCTTTCTAAACACATTGAAGAGATCCATCCAGCAAAATTATTCAGTAATTTATTGTAAATATAATGGAAAGTTCTTCAGCTACTCAAAGCACTGATAATGCTTAGTTTTCATGCTCTTCTATCGTTATTATCATGAAGAACTGTGACATTATGAGATGACAATGTAGCTTTGAGGGGTCAAGAGCACTTTCTCAAATTTCACTGTGGAAACCAGATCATGTTCATCATATTGATCACTGTTGAAGTAGCCTAAGTTATATGGGTTATATCCTACCAAGGATATAATGGTCGGCCAGCTTCGAAAGCTTCAGGGCACCTTCCACATGACCAAACTATCAAACAGCTTGAGCCGAACTGACTAAAAGACAAGGTTGGGTGTGAAGCCCTTCATAACTTTATTGCCACCAAAGTGTATGCTCCTCTGAGGCTTCTGTGGATCGACAGTCAGCTTGCAATTTCCAGTCCCATGGTCAGTCCTTCCAGCCACAAGAAAAAGTCACAAAAACAGCCTTTGCTTCCACAGCAGGGTAGCAATTTGCCTCAGATGTAGGTGATTGACTCTGCTATACCATTTGTAGTACCTCAGATCATACACTTTTATACTGGATCCCTCTGTTGTAGCAACTACAGTCACTATGGACGGGGGTAAGCCAAGTCCTCTGCGGCTGTTAGAGTCCCCTCATTGGGCAGGGAATAGCCACTCTTGTTGGTCCTGGGAGAGGGAACAGCTAAAGTTTCCCTGTTTTGCCAGAATGCTTTACCTATCCCTGGGAAAGCAGCTGCTGCCATTAATAATATGATTACCCCTATTTTTTTCCTGTCAAAAAGAAACAGAAAACCAAGGATGTATCTACTCCTTCTAAAATTTCTTTCTTTCTTTCTTTACATTTGATAACCGGGTAGTGTCCAACTGGGCCAGAAGCCTGTTTTCAGTGGAGACCCGGGGAGAAAAGCTCCAAGGAAGATTACATAATTATACATTTGTATATATGACAATTACAATAGGAGTTCAAACTCAAGTTCCTTGACATTGTATCTAAAAGCATATAACAATGGTAGTACAATAAACTTATGCTATTCATACAGACAAAACCAAAAAATCAATTTTTTTCAGGATAAAAATATCACAAACTGAAGCTAAGAGCTTTAGACAAGAGTAATTAACTAGGTCTGGCTCAGGGTTTAATTCAGGCTACTGATCCTTCTTATAAAGTAGTTTCTGGTAAAAGAAAGAGAGTTTCCTCTTTTCTTGAAGAGATTCAAGATTTTGAATCTGAACAGGAAGATGCAGGAACAGATTCAAGGTTTTTTCTTCAGATTTATGATTCAAACTCAGGGAAGAAGTCAGTTTCTGATTCTCCCTGTGGGGCTTTCTTTTTCTCTGAGACTATTGCTAGAATGTGGCAGTGTTTTCAGGGGGAAAACATTCAGGTTCCTCAGTCCCTTAGAAAATACTATGAGTTGTTACAAAAGCATTTTCCAGAACCTACACGCATTCCTCCCATTCTTTCAAGGATGGGAAAATTATTGATAGGAATGGGGAAAAGTGTATACTTCTGGAACTTTGGTTTTCAGAATTTTGAATCGTCAGATTCATATGTTAATGTTTGTTCTTACAAATTCTGAAAGCATAAGGAATGTTTTATCTGCAATTTCGTGTGAAGAAAATCTGCTTTAAATAAGTTAGTTCCTACTTTTGCACAGGTCACTACTTCTTGTTTGTAGTGTGTGTATGACACTGTTGATACTTCTTCATATGACCACTGGTACTGTTTTATGAAGGTTTGCATGGCTGTATTCTAAGATCCTTCCAGATGATAATAAAAATGAGATTTTAAGTTCAACCTTGGCTGGAGATTTAGTGCTTGGCCCCTCAGTTGCAGAGGTGATCAAAAGTGTGATGAAAAGAGCAAGCTGATTTAGGCAATCTCTAGGATTTTTCAGTTCTGTTTTTCTAAATCTTCCAAGGAGTTTTCTTTCTCCTCTTCCATTTTTGGCAGAAAGCAGAATAAACATTCTCAACAGATTTCAGTTAAACAGACATGTAAGGAATGGCAAGGGAGTTCCGCAAAAAAGTTTCTAACCTCTCCAAACCAAGGACAGTCCAATATGTCTGAACGATTATTCAGCAAGCCTTGTGCATTCCCACCATAGCCCCCTTTTTCATCTCTGAAAGCCTAAATCTCCATTTTTCACTTTATCAAGGTTACAGATGGCAGTGGGAGGAAATTCCTCCTTTTCAGGGGTGTCATTCCTTATACTTCAGCTCAGACTCTTTTGTTTCAATCTATTCTTCGTCATACACTCTTCCAAAGACTGATAGATCCAGTTCCTCCATCCCAAGAGGGGAAGGGTTTTTATTCAAGGATGTTTCTAGTACCAAAAAAAGAAAATGATTGGAGACCAGTTCTGAATTTTTCTTTCCTCAACTTTTTGTGATAGTACCCTAATTCGGAATGATTTCACTTCACAACCTGTTACATCTTCTCCCTCTTTCAAATTTGCTGGTAACACTAGACTTACAAGATACTTATCATCACATCCCTCTTCATCCAGGCTTCAGACATTTCTTAAGCTTTTGTGTCTGGGTCACATTATCAGTTCGCTACCTTAACCTTTGGACTATCCCCTTCACCAAGAGTGTTCTCATAGTGTCTAGCTCCAGTTACAGCTCATTGCAGGCTACAGGGTATCCACATTTTCCATATTTAGAGAACTTACTTATCTTTGCAGAGTCTTTTTTCAAAGTGTCAGGAATCTCTGTCTTGAGTGAGAGATCTCTTACACAAGCTGGGATTCCAAGAGAACAGTCACAAATCTTTTATTCCGTTGCACAGGATCATATTCCTGATATGTCAACTAGACACCTTAGTTCAAAGAACTTTTCGTCCATAGGAAAACATAGATCCTTATTTAGATCTTTTTCTAAGATTTTCCACTCAGACTCCAGTCACTTGGAGTGAACACCTCAAGATTTTGGGTTTCTTGGCTTCCATGATTCTCATGATGTCCCTGGCAAGACTCCACATGAAAAAGATATAGCAGTATCTGAAATCTTTTTGGTCCCAGCATCAACACCCTTTATCTTTCCAAATTCTAGTGCTGGGGCTTGTCAGAAGCCAAATCTTTTGGTGGAGACAACAGATATACTTAAATCCACATCTCTATTTCTCCCTCCCTGCTTCATAACAGACAGTCACCACAGACACTTCAGACTTTGCTTGGGAAGCAGTTTGAGGAGGGATAAAAGTGTAGGAGTGTGAGGCACCAAGGACAGATGCACATAGATATCCAGAGGATGCTAACCATGATCAAGGCACTCAAATTCTGAACCATCACTGGCTCCAGGACCTCTTCAGTTTGGTTTCAGACAATACCACAAGTCATGTGTTACATCAACAAGGAAGGGGGAACCAGGTTCTACCCCATTTGCAGACTACCCATGTTAGCTTGGGCTATAGCTTTACAGCATAGTACGCCTCTACAAGCATCCTATATTCTGTCAGATAAAATTGTGTGGCAGACAAGCTTAGCAGGACCAGGGCAGACCATGACAAATGGAAACTAGATCAGAGGGTCTGCCAACATTTGATTCATCTGTGGAGAGTCCCTCAAGTAGACCTTTTTTGTCTCATGTTTGAAAAATAAATTGGCAAGATTCTGTTCCAGGACTCTAAGCAAGAAGGCCTGGAAGACAGATGCCTTTTCTTTTATTTTGGCAGGAGTGTTCTTGCATGTTTTTCCAACCATTCCTCTAATATCCTGGGTACTTCTGAAGATGCAAAAGGAATCTCCAAGATTATTATGGTGACTCCCTTCTGGTCTAGGCAACTGTGGTTCTCCCTTCTTTTGGAAATGGCCAGGGGAATTTACCACAAGCTTCCTCACAGACTGGATCTACTCACACAAGAATAAGGGAGTTTGATGCACTCACAATAAAAACGCCAAAGGTACCAAATAATCCACTAAGTAGTCCAAGGCACCCAGGAAATGTAGTCAGCCACTGACAAATCAAATTAACAGCTTTATTCAACCAAAATAAAAACAACACATAAACACTCTCTGTGAATCGTACGTTTTCATTTCAACCTTCTTCAGATGTGGACTGCTTCACTCAAAGACCCTTATATATCTTTCACTTACATACCAAATTACCAATTAATTTAATTACCATTTAATGATGTATCTTTTGGCTTTTCCCGGTTAGGGGTCGCCACAGCGGAACTCCAGTCTGCTAATGATTGGCAGTAGATTTTTAAGTACCGGGTTGCCAGCCCTGACGTACAACCTACAACGAAGGTACGCCCATTCATGCATGTCTCCACACAGAAGATGCTTTAGCTGAGAATTGAACAGGACAACGTCTTATTGTGTGGCGACAACGCTACCGCAGCACCACCACCACAGTATTTAATTACCATTTACCATTTTAATAAAACACTTAAAAAAAAGAACCATTCTAAAATACAATACATTCAAAAAACCTGTGTTGAAAGACCAACTAAAAACCTTCATTTCCTCTTAAAAAATATTTATATAACTATATGATTATGTATTAAAATATTCTATGTAAAATGCAATAACATTTTATCAAGATTCATACACTGGTTTAAGAAAAAATCAAAAGTATTTCTGTCTACTGTAAAAGAGAATGTGAATATTACTTGAATGTTGCATTTTAGGTCTCTCTAGTGACTTTTCTTGGTATATACCCAAATTTAAAACAAAGCATATAGATACTAACACAGTTAAGAAATATATAAAATCTTTGTTAAAAAGTTCATGTAAAACACTTTAAAAAATGTTCTATATGATTTCTATAGTGCCCTTATTAAAAATAAGAGCCGCTAAATTATAAACAATGCATGGGGCTCATTGAGTATTGGTTTCTACCAAAAAATACATTCTTACTTATAAATTGTTGTTATTGATGTTTTCGATGTTTTTAATTTTTAAGGTGAAATTTTTAGCAAAGATTTTATATATTTCTTAACTGTGTTAGTATTTATAAACTTTGTTTTAAATTTGGGTGTATACCAAGAAAAGTCACTAGAGGAAGCTCAAATGCAACATTGAAGTAGTATTCACATTCTCTTTTACAGTAAACATAAAAACTCTTGATTTTTTCTTAAACCAGTGTACGAATCTGGATACAATTTTATTGTATTTTTACATAGAATATTTTTATACATAATCATATAGTTATATAAATATTTGTAAGAGGAAATGAAGGTTTTTAGTTGGTGTTTCAACACCATTTTTTGACTGTATTGTATTTTAGAATGGTTCTTTTTTTAAGTGTTTTATTAAATGGTAATTAAATTAATTGGTAATTTAGTATGTAAATGAAAGATATATAAGGGTCTTTGAGAGAAGCAGTCCACATCTGATGATGGTTGAAACGAAAACGTACTGTTCACAGAGAGCGTTTATGTGTTGTTTTTATTTTGGCTGAATAAAGTTGTTAATTTGATATTATCAGTGGCTGAGTACGTTTCCTGGGTGAGTTTAATACACTCTGACATCGGTCATTTTCAGTTGACTGGATGATAGGGGCTTAATTCCTTTTAGCCACCTGTTTACTGAAGACATGCAGAAGGTACTAATGAAGTCAAGAAAGCCTGCTTCTAAAAATCATATATTAATGGATGGAAAAAGTTTTCTAGTTGGTGCCAGCTAGAGAACTAACACCCATTCAGGGCTAGTTGTTCTCCGGTATTAAAATATTTGTGTGAGCTACTGTCCTATGGCCTTTCTTATTCCTCTAACAAGGTTCATTTATCAGCAATTTCACGCCCATAGACCCTCCTCTTTCAAAGCAGTCTCATGTTGAAATGTTCTTGAAAGGGGTTTTGCGTAAGAGGCTGACAAGTAGACTGGTGTCCCCTCCTTGGGACCTTAACTTTGTGTTAGAGAAGCTAAAACTTGCTCCATTTCAACCAGCTAATCTGGCTGATTTCATGTTCTTAACATGGAAAACAGTTTTACTGATTGCTCTGACTTGGGCATAAAGCCCATCTGAGCTGCAAGCTCTTATGATGAGTCAACCCTACCTCATTTTTTTAGGAACAAGATTTCTTTGAGAAGTAATTCTTCTTTTCTGCCTAAAGTAGTGTCCAAGTTTACTTTAAGCCAAACAATCCACCTCTCTGTTTTATTTACTGAATCCTAAAATGAGAGAGAAAGGATAACTCCATACCTTGGATGTCAACAGACAATACTAATGACAAAAACAAACCAACTCAGCAAACAAAAACAAATAACGAGCCGCACAAAACTGGAACTAAATCCCTTTATATTTCAATACATCTGGTACCTCGGTATTTCGCCTTCAAGGATAAATTACAAACAAATGGAAGTCCATTCATTGTCCCCTACTGATTGGTTGAAAAATTACATCCATAATTATTACTAACAACATTCACAATCCATTCAATATTCAAGTGCATACAATAATATAAAGTATATATGAGCTCATAAAATGCATACCATCATTTAAATGCAAATTGCCTTCAAAAACAACTCAAATTTCTCAAATATTTTGTCAATTACACAATTTACATAAACCTGAAAGAGCATTATAACCCAATATGGAGTTATTATATTGAATGTTCAGATGTTCAAATTTACCTCAAGATTAAGACCTTTTGGAAATAATGTACTAAAATTAATAATCATTCTACTTCCCAACCTCAACAACTTCATTATAAAGTCACCCCCTCTCAACATACTAGGTTGACCCAATATGCAAAAAAAACAGGCTTTCGTCAGACCCACCATGGACTGTATGAAAATGCTCAGCAACGGGACTATTAATGTTTACATTCCTAATGTCTCCCAAATGTTCTAAAATTCTAACCTTTACCATTCTTTTGGTCTGTCCAATGTACCACTTGATTTCCTTGCACCCACAACCCAAAATGTACACTACCCCACAGGAGCTACAATTAAACTGACCCCTTAAAACAAATCTTTTACCATTTATATAACTGCCTGTCGGCCTACCAGCTGAGGTACCAGATGTATTCAAATATAAAGTAATTTAGCTCCAGTTTTGTGCAGCTCATTACTTGTTTGTGTCAACAGACAACTCGGGTACTATCTTGACAGAACCGTATCTCTCAGATATTTGGATCAATGGTTCATTTCTTGTGAAGGTAAGAAGAAGGGACAACTTTATGTCAAAACAGACAACTTCCAAATGGTTGTCTAAGGCTATTACTTTTTGTTATATTCACCATAACAAATCTATTCCAGGCAGGGTCCTGCCCCTCGCTACCATGGCCTTGGCTTCATCTATGGCTTTTTTGAAATGGTTGGAGTCTAGAAATATTCTAGAATATGCTACTTGATCCTCT
Organism: Protopterus annectens; assembly: GCF_019279795.1. NCBI lineage: Eukaryota > Metazoa > Chordata > Ceratodontiformes > Protopteridae > Protopterus > Protopterus annectens. The sequence goes on along the minus strand of NC_056733.1, from coordinate 79,365,821 downwards.
GTACATACTTTTACAAAGCACTATAAGCTTGATTCCTTCTCTAGGTTGAGATCAAGCTTTGCTAGGACCATTCTCCAGGGGTTCCTGGACTCTTCTCCATCCACCTCCCAGTTGTAGTTAGCTAAGGTAACCTACCCATATATCTAATCCACCTCCCAGTTGTAGTTAACCAAGGTAATCTACCCATATATCTAATCCACCTCCCAGTTGTAGTTAGCTAAGGTACTCTACCCATATATCTAATCCACCTCCCAGTTGTAGTTAGCTAAGGTAATCTACCCATATATCTAAGTCTACTGCAGCAATGATCAATATGATGAGCTAGTACAGTTGTGTAAAATGAGCTGACCATAGCAGTAGACGTCTGAATGACCACTGCTGCACTAGCTGCTCCCTCCCTCCCTCCCTCTCTCCACCCCCTTGTTTTTGTGCTTTTTTATGCCAGGGTGTGAACATTTATGTTTTGTTCTTCCTAGCATAATCTTTGCAGGGCTCATTAGCCTCTTTCTATTAGCAAAAAAGCTCTGAAGGGCTTCATGCCCAAACTTGTCTTTTAGCCAGCTCAGCTCAAGCTGCTTGATAATTTGGGCATGTGGAAGGTGCCCTGAAGCTTTGGAAGCTATATGGCCTTTATATCCTTGTCAGACTATAACTCATATAGATAAGGTTACTGCAGCAGTGATAATTTGAACATCTACTGTTATGTTAAGTTCAGCTTACACATCTGTACTTTCTCACTGTTACTCCTCAACATGTTCCTGCAGCTTTAATATCTTTCAGATTTTCATTTGGCATACTTGAAGAAACTTAGCTTTCTTGCAAGTGACTCACCTGCATGGGAGGCTAGCATTTTGCACAATGCAATTATCTTCAGTTAACCGATACCCCCATAGGTTCATAGGTTCATAGGTTTATACTAGGCTATCTGCCCTAAGGCATTTATAAGCCTAGCCCAAATTATTGTGGCTTACGCCACCTTATATGAAAAATACTGTGCCCATTAGTTTGTTGTGCCTCTGTCCAGCAGTGACCCAGAGATGATTCCCGGGGTAAACCTACGATCTCCCATCCACAGGTCTAGATTTCTCTTGAACAGAGTCAGCGAGGTGCTCTGCCTCACATGGACCGGGATTTTATTCCACAGCATAGGGAGTCTCTGAGTGATAAATCTATCCCTCCAGCACGTCCTATTTATATCCGTGCTAAGGTTTAAGTCGCTTGCTCTAGTGGTTTTGGTGGATTTGGATTTTTGAGGTGGAGCATGTCCATTAATTCCGGGTTGGACATGGCCTTGTATGTCAGGCACATGTCACCTCTGAGCAGACGGTATGCGACTGAATAGAGCTGGAGTTTCTTCAATCTGGCAGCATATGACAGATTTTGGAGTCCCTTTATCCTTTTGGTGAGGAACTTTTGGGGTCTCTCCAATTGCTGCAGATGTCGGGTGAGATACATCCCGAATGGGGCATTGTACTCGATCATTGGTCTGATAAGTGAAGAGTACAGGGGAACAATGACCTCACTAGATCTGGATGTGAATCCCTTCATGATCAGGTGGGCAATGTAGAAGGTCTTTCTAACCACTTTAGCAATGTGAGTGTCAAAAGAAAGGCCACTGTCAACCTGGGTCCCCAGGTCCCTGATAACCTCTTCTGTGCTTAGTGGATTGCCACCTATATGGTAGCTTGGGGTTACCTTGTTTTTCCCGATGGGTATGACTATACATTTTTTGGCGTTTAACTTCAGGCCATGGCTCTGGCACCAGCTATCTGTTTCCGTGAGTCCCTTCTGAAGGATATCAGTGTCCGATGCACTTTCCACTTTGGCCCCCAGTTTGCAGTCATCTGCAAACTTTGTCAGCCAAAGTCCTCCCATGTTGGCCTGTACTTCTGAGAAGTAGATGCCAAACAATACGGGGCCAAGGACCGAGCCCTGTGGGACACCACTTGTGACCGCTTGGAGTCTGACACAGCGCCAGCAACTCTAACCCTGTGGGTTCTGTCCTTAAGCCAGTTTGCAACCCATTTTGTGACATATGGGTATACATTTAAGCTGGTAAGTTTTCTACAATACCAGTGGGGTATTGTGTGAAAGCCTTTGCAAGGTCAAGGTAGGCTGTATGGACTGCCTTTCCTCATCAATGGCCTTGGTGACTATTTCAAGAAGTCGACCAAGTTCAAAAGGCATGATCTTCCCTTGACAAAGCCAAACTGGGTCGGGTCCAATGTCTGCAAGTCCCTATATCTTTGTTTATGAGCTCCATTATGATCCTCTCCATAGCTTTGCAGACTAGACTTGTTAAGCTTATGGGGGTAATTACCAGGGTCCGTGAGGCGCCACCTTTGTGGAGTGGGACCACAGTTGCCGTCACGCCACTCCTTGGGCACGTATCCTGTGGTAAGGCTGAGATTAAACAGCTGCCTTATGTGCGGGTTTAATTCCTCATTTAGCTCGTGTAGCACACAGCCGGGGACACCATCCGGTCCCATTGATGCTGTGTTTTTAGCTTTAGAGAGAGCAGCTTTCACCTGCGCATTTGAGATGTCCGGGAGGCTACACTCGGCTGGGATAGTTATCTCTCCTTTAGGGGAGAGGGTGAAGTTTGCACTGAACCTGTCTGCCAGTATGTTGGCAATGTCTGTGGGTTCAGTGATTTTTGTATCATTTTGGACTAATTCTGAGCATATCTGTGAGTTTCCACCCAGGTTCCTAACATAGCTGAAAAAGGCCTTATGATTGTCCTTTGAATCCATGGCAATTTATCTCTAAAATGAAAAAAGTTGACTATACTAATTAATGGACTAACAGAAGCTTTTAACAGAACTAAACAAAACCCAGTTAAAATTAAGGTATTACTGTTCAACACTAGGAGCCTTAGCAAAAAAACTCCACCCATACAGCCACTTCTTACCTTGGAATAAAATGATATGTTTCCCCACACCGGGTTCCCCATTTAAAGCATTCCAATAGTGCAGAGTTTCAATGCCTATCACACCACATTAGATGAAGGGACTAAAGGCACCATATTCCTAAAAATGCACTTCACCTCCAGACTCGTTAGACAAGATAATGACCTGGAACTCCTCCATGTCCAACTTACTATTAACAAAACCCTTATCAGATCATAGCTAACTACAGGACCCATCTATGCCCCCTTGGCCTTTACCTCCAGAGCATGAGGTCTCTGTGTTCAAGACTCTGAGAAGTGTGGAAAGCCCTGAATTGTGAGAAAGTAGCTTTTCATCCAAAAGGGAAGAAAAAAAGTCTTTACTTCAATTCTGCTTAAATATTTTCAGTTGCACAAACTGTAGAGTGACCTGTGTGGGGAGACTGTTATTATTTGATATACTTTTCTATATCTCTCTATGTTTTAGCCCAAAAACATTATCTGTTTGGATTTTTAGTTTGTTATGGGACCATAGTTTTGTAGCTTAATTGGCAGTTTTGAGAGAATTGTGAATTACTACAAGAACTGATCTTCATTTATATATTGTACTACACTTCTATCTTTGTAAGTAGAATTACTTGAAAAAGATAACTGTTTCCATTTTAAACATGGTCTGAGGCTTTAGTTTTGTAGTTTCATTCACAGTTGTTGGAGAATTGTGAACTATTACCAGATCTTAGCCTCATTTAGTCAATTATTACTGCATTTTTCTGTAATCCGTGTTACTGGTAAATTTCTGTCTAGAAATTAAAAATTAGTACCTTACACTGTAGTGGGATTGCAATAGGTTCATAGATTCATAGGTGTGAAATAGGCTAATGGCCCTGGAGCCCTGGAGCCTTCATAACCCTAACTCATAGGATTACCCTGGCATCGTGCCACCCGACCTTAGTTTCCAGTGCCTACGTCGAGTAGAGCCACTGGAGTGATCCCCAGGGTGAATTTTCTATTTCCCATCCACTCATCAAGATTTGTCTTGAAGAGGGCAAGTGAGGTGCTCCATTTGACATGTATGGGAAATCTATTCCATAGCATGGGCAGTCTCTGGGTTATGAACCTGTCCTTTCAGCACATTCTGTTGATTGTGGTAATGAGGTTGAGGTCTCTGGAGCGTGTGATGCAGAGGGTTTGGGATTTCTTTAGATGTAGCATTTCTAACAGAGCTGGGTCAGATATGGCTTTGTAAGTCAAGAAGAGATTGCCCTAAGTAGGTGATATGAGACAGAGAATAATTGGAGTTTGTTGCGTCTGTCCATGTAGGACAAGTGTTTAAGGCCTAGGATCCTCTTTGTGAGGTACTTTTGCGGCCTCTCCAGTTGTTGCAAGTGTCTAGTGAGGTACATGCCAAATGGGGCATTGCACTCAATGATTGGCCTAATGATGGAAGAGTAGAGGGAGACAATGACCTCTTTCTTCCTGGATGCAAAACCCTTGGTATTGAGATGTGCCACATCGAAGGACTTTCTGACCACAGTGGCAGTGTGGTGGTCAAAAGAGAGGTTGCTGTTAACCTGTGTTCCCAGATCTCTTATAACACCTTCTGTGTTCAGTGGACTATCATTGATGTGGTAGTTCATGGGAATTGAGTTTTTCCCAAAGGGGATGTCGACACATTTTTGGCATTGAGCTTAAGGCCATGATTCTGACACTAGTCATTGGTTTCAGTGAGGCCTTTCTGTAGGATGTCAACATCACTTGGGGAGTTAATAATGTCTCTCAACTTGCAGTCATCTGTGAGCTTGGTCAGCCAGAGTCCCTTTGTGTTGGCCTGGACTTCTGAGAAGTAGATACCAAACAGGAGAGGACCCAGGACCAATCCCTGTGGGACTCCACTCATGACTGGTCGGCTGTCTGACATGGAGTCAGCTACTTTCACATTGTGGGTTCTATGTGTGAGCCAGTTTGCAACCCACCTAGTGATTATAGGGGTTGATGCCTAGCTTAGTGAGTTTTTCTATGATTCCTGAGTGGGGAATGGTATCAAAGGCCTTGGCCAGATCAAGGTAGGCTGTATGAACCACCTTGTCTTCATCCACAACTCTGGTGACTGACTCAAAGAAGTCGACCAAGTTGAGCAGGCATGATCTACCCTTCACAAAACCAAACTGTGTGGGATCCAGAGTTTGGAGATTCCGTATATCCTTGTTTATTTGGTCCATGATGATGCGTTCCATAGCTTTACATATCAGACTTGTCAGGCTAATGGGGCGATAGTTCCCAGGGTCTGTAGTCACTCCTCCTTTGTGGAGAGGGATGACTATAGCAGTGCACAATTTGGTGGGGACAAAGCCTGAGGTGAGGCTGTGATTGAAAAGGGCACGTAGGTGAGGTACCAGTTCACTCTGTAGTTCATATAGAACACAGTCAGGGATATTCTCAGGTCCCATAGAAGCTGTATTCTTGGCCTTGGACAGTGCTGTTTTAACCTGTGCAGCAGTAATACTGGGTGCCTGGCAATCTACTGGTATTGTGATTGTTCCTTTGGGGGTGGAGAGGGGTAAAGTTGGCACTGATCTGTCGGCCAGTATATTGGCAATATCTGTTGGCTCAGTATAGGAGGTGCCATTGTGCAGTAGCTCTGAGAAAATCTGGGTATTGCCATGGAGGTTCTTTACATAATTATAGAAGGCCTTGTGGTTGTCTTTACTATCTGCTGCAGTTCGGTTTTCATAGCTAGCTTTAGAGGATTTGATGAGGGATCTCAACTTTTTGTTGAGGCTGATAAGGGAGTTTTTCCAGTCTTGGGACTTCACCTTATTCTGCATCAGTTTCATCCTTCTGTTGTAGAGTTTGTTTATGGCAGGGGACCACCAGATTGGCTTCCTTTTTTTGGAGGAAAGCGTTTTTGTTCTATTGGGTATGGCGAAATCCATGCATTTGTGTACGTGTTCGTACAGTGCATTGGTGTATGATTCGGTAGTCATGCAACTATTCTTCATTTGCATGGGTGCCGTGAAGTTAGCCACCTCGGTGCTTAGGAGCCTAATGTTAGCTTTGGAGAAGTTTTTCATGATGGTTACCTTTGCAGGGGTGTGGGGTGTGGGAGGGATGTAGATTTCCAAGGTGATTAGTTTGTGGTCGGATCTAACCAGGGAGGAGTTGACTGCTGGTGTAGAGCAATGGTTGCCCATGTTAGTAATGACCAGGTCAAGGATGATGCTACCTCTAGTCGGGGTAAGAACGAGCTGGTCCAGGGCATTAGAATTAATGAATTCCAGGAAACATTGGACAAGAGTATTGGTACATGAGTAGTTTTTCCAGTTAATGATGGGGTAGTTGAAGTCGCCCAGTATGAGAGTGTTAGGTTGGACCCTAATATTCTCCAGGGTGCTTAGGAACATGGAGTGAGTGTCTTAGGACATGGTTGGGTACCTATAACAGGCTACGACCTGAATCGCTGTCTTACCCAGTGCTAGCTGCACCTGAAGTATCTCTGGTGCGTTATGTTGGGCTACAAGTCTGGAGGTGTACGCATCCTTTATGAATATGCACCACTGCCTTTGGAGCTTCGGTCCAGGTTCTGGGGCCGAAAGGTGTGGAATGAATTATAGCCTGGTAGTGCAGGGGTGCTATCTGCTGCCTTGAACCAGGTCTCTGTTACAACACAAATGTCATTGTTCTCCATTTTAAGAAGTGCTTCGAGTGAGTGTATTTTGTGATTTAGACTTCTAGCGTTGAGCAGCATGACCATCAGATTGCATTTGTTTGTAGCTGTTACGGTGGTAATTTGGTTTTTGGAACACTGCCTAAAAAAGGCATTATAGGGGTGGCAAGAGAGTTAGCCAGTATCTGGAAGCCCAGGGTTGACAGATGCAGGCCATCTCTGTCAAAGCATCGAGGTCTGTCAATCATGTCATCCCAGGAAGACAGATATTGGATCCCCTTAGAATGACACCAGAAACTTTAGCCAATTGTTGAAATCAATCATTTTCTGCTTGTACTGTGGTATCATTCTAGGTGATGGTAGGATGCTGCTCAGGGCTAGGGTCGTACCCACCTGGGCTACATAATCCGAGAGCTCCTCCATGTCTCTTTTCAAGTAATCCAGGGAGATACATCTCAGGTCATTCACACCCACATGTACAATGACAGAGCCATATTTGTACCTGTTGTTGAGGGACCTGAGTGCGTGCGTTATGTGGAGATCCTGGCACCTGACATGCAGCTGACTATTACTTTCTACTTATTCAACCTAGTGAGTGGGACATCAGTGTGCCTCACTATCGTGTCACCTATCACTAGTGTGCTGGGCATGCTGTTTTGCCATAGGGGCTTTGGTTGAGTGGCACACTGTTTAGGAGAGTTATGTGTTTCATGATTAGTGTTGTGTTATAGTGGTCGAGTGCATTTCTGACTTGGAGGTCTCTGCTGTTTGGGTAGATTTTTATTGAGAGCCTCTGCAAATGTGGGTATGTGGTTTGTGTTTTTATGTGAAGGTAGTGCTGGAGGGCTATGTGTTCCATGTGGTGTGGTGCAAGTGTTGACCCTCTCCTCTTGACCAGCTATTCTGGTCTTGGCTGGAGAGTGAGTGGGTTCCAATTTGGCTATATAAGTGGATGTCTTGCAAGTCTGAGTGTTGGCAGGTAAGATGTGTGGGTTGTCAGTGTACATGAGGTAGTTGCTACATTGTCTCAGGATGCCCAAGTTCACCAGTTTAATAGGAGAAAGCACAGGGAACTGACCTTTAGACATGCCTGGAGGGGTGGGCATTAATAATAGGTACTGGAGCTGTTTCCTTGTAGAATGTTTAGTGCTGGTAGCACTTTTGTGTGCTACAATAATTGCTACAAAAAGTCTGGCATGGCAAAGTGCTAGACTAATAAGCTAGTAAAAGTGCAGGAGAGGTCAGAACTAGCAGATCTAAGGGAAAAATTGAAGAGCAGACTTTGGCACCTCTCAGAAGCTTACAAAGAGTCCTGGGTACAGCAAATCTGTATCTGGGCTAGTCTAGTTACAGGAAAGGTGGGGAAAGTGCAAATGCGGGCTTTTAGAAGAAGTATTGTAATTCTTGCTGCAGGATTTGTGCTTCTGTGCTTCTACAGCTGTTTACATTCCAAGTTTGCTGCTAGACTCATATTCTGCTTATTATCTGCCTGCTTAAAGTTGCATTCCATTGCTTTTATGTTTGTTAAGTTGTTGTTTTCCCCTGTTCATACGTCTGCCACAGCCTCCACTGATACATTGCCTCTATGAATTTGGTGTGTTTGCTTGGCTCTTGGCTCATTTCGGCAGAGCTTAGTAATGCTTGGTGTCCTCACCTGTGTACTTAAAAGTGTTTTTCCTATATCTAGTGCCATCCAGGCTGAGATAAAGAAATGTGATATCTCAAGTAAAAGTGCTTAAGTTATTTAAGTTCACTTCTTTTGTTTTCTTGAATTATTTATTGCATTTATCTGCAGTTTAAAATAGGAAAGTGCTGGATTAATTGCCTGAAAAATGCTGTAGAAATGTTGTCTTAGCTAGTTGTTGAATTGGCATCTGTTAAGTTTTCACTTTTAGTTAACCTTTGTGTGTTTTTACATTGAGAAGACTTGAAATTGCTCAAGTGGCAGTAGGGGATAGCCTGGTTTTTCTGAGTTGGGAAGCACACAGGAAGGCTTAAAGTGAGGTTGTTCATTGACCGGAGGACTATTAGCATTTAGCAGTAACTTATATACACTCATGCACTCAGAAACTAAATTTTCCCAATAAATCTACCTCTAAAACTGTACCCAGTAACTTAATTGTGCAAAAAAAGCAAGTGGTTTGTGTACTGAGGAGAACCATCCCCCAACCCCCTGAATCTACTCCTATGTAGCCTAGTTTTTGCTTCTAGCCTCAAAAGCACCCAGTTTAGCTCACTATTAACCCCCTTATACCACACTGTTGTAATTCACCTAGAAGGTATGGACATCATGGATATGCACTTTCCCAATTTCTCCATTACCAGTTTGGTGACTTATGGGCATCCTGAGACAATGTAGCAATTATCTCATGTTCAATGACAACCAACTAATCCTTAGAGAAACCGATACATTATGTGAAAGATGTAATTACATAAAGTCATGGGAGGCAAGGTTCTCTCATTTATGCATTCAAAATAACAATCAGGTTGTTAGTAACACACACACTACACCCACCACACATAGTATGCACCTGAACATAGACCAACATATACTAAGGCACTAAAATGCAATCTTCCTAAACCCCAAAGGCCTCCCAGACACTCGACCCACATCAAGTGTCCGCAGCAAACCCAAAAGCATTTTTCCAAAACAATAACTAACACCATGCATACAGCCACGCCCTGAGGACCCTTACCTACAAAGTCCATAAGGCAAGCCAACATACTACCCAGTACTCTAGTCATAGCAGACAACATTTGTGAGAATTAATGAATTCCAGGAAACATTGGACAAGAGTATTGGTACATGAGCAGTTTTTCCAGTTAATGATGGGGTAGTTGAAGTCGCCCAGTATGAGAGTGTTAGGTTGGACCCTAATATTCTCCAGGGTGCTTAGGAACATGGAGTGAGTGTCTTAGGACATGGTTGGGTACCTATAACAGGCTACGACCTGAATCGCTGTCTTACCCAGTGCTAGCTGCACCTGAAGTATCTCTGATGCGTTATGTTGGGCTACCAGTCTGGAGGTGTACGCATCCTTTATGAATATGGAAACACCACTGCCTTTGGAGCTTCGGTCCAGGTTCTGGGGCTGAAAGGTGTGGAATGAATTATAGCCTGGTAGTGCAGGGGTGCTATCTGCTGCCTTGAACCAGGTCTCTGTTAAAACAAAATGTCAATGTTCTCCATTTTAAGAAGTGCTTTGAGTGAGTGCATTTTGAGATTTAGACTTCTAGCGTTGTGCCGCATGACCCTCAGATTGCATTTGTTTGTAGCTGTTACGGTGGTAATTTGGTTTTTGAAACACTGCCTAAAAAAGGCATTATAGGGGTGGCAAGAGAGTTAGCCAGTATCTGGAAGCTCAGGGTTGACAGATGCAGGCCATCTCTGTCAAAGCATCGAGGTCTGTCAATCATGTCATCCCAGGCGGACAGATACTGGATCCCCTTAGAATGACACCAGAAACTTAGCCAATTGTTGAAATCAATCATTTTCTGCTTGTACTGTGGTATCATTCTGGGTGATGGTAGGATGCTGCTCAGGGCTAGGGTCGTACCCACCTGGGCTACATAATCCGAGAGCTCCTCCATGTCTCTTTTCAAGTAATCCAGGGAGATACATCTCAGGTCATATACACCCACATGTACAATGACAGAGCCATATTTGTACCTGTTGTTGAGGGACCTGAGTGCATGCGTTATGTGGAGATCCTGGCACCTGACATGTAGCTGACTATTACTTTCTACTTATTCAACCTAGTGAGTGGGACATCAGTGTGCCTCACTATCGAGTCACCTATCACTAGTGTGCTGGGCATGCTGTTTTGCCTTAGGGGCTTTGGTTGAGTGGCACACTGTTTAGGAGAGTTATGTGTTTCATGATTAGTGTTGTGTTGTAGTGGTCGAGTGCATTTCTGCCTTGGAGGTCTCTGCTGTTTGGGTAGATTTTTATTGACAGCCTCTGCAAATGTTGGTGTGTGGTTTGTGTTTTTATGTGAAGGCAGTGCTGGAGGGCTATGTGTTCCATCTGGTGTGGTACAAGTGTTGACCTTTTCCTCCTGACCAGCTATTCCGGTCTTGGCTGGAGAGTGAGTGGGTTCCAATTTGGATATATAAGTGAATCTCTTGCAAGTCTGAGTGTTGGCAGGTAAGATGTGTGGGTTGTCAGTGTACATGAGGTAGTTGCTACATTGTCTCAGGATGCCCAAGTTCACCAGGTTAATAGGAGAAAGCACAGGGAACTGACCTTTAGACATGCCTGGAGGGGTGGGCATTAATAATAGGTACTGGAGCTGTTTCCTTGTAGAATGTTTAGTGCTGGTAGCACTTTTGTGTGCTACAATAATTGCTACAAAAAGTCTGGCATGGCAAAGTGCTAGACTAATAAGCTAGTAAAAGTGCAGGAGAGGAGAGAACTAGCAGATCTAAGGGAAAAATTGAAGAGCAGACTTTGGCACCTCTCAGAAGCTTACAAAGAGTCCTGGGTACAGCAAATCTGTATCTGGGCTAGTCTAGTTACAGGAAAGGTGGGGAAAGCGCAAACGCGGGCTTTTAGAAGAAGTATTGTAATTCTTGCTGCAGGATTTGTGCTTCTGTGCTTCTACAGCTGTTTACATTCCAAGTTTGCTGCTAGACTCATGCTCCGCTTATTATCTGCCTGCTTAAAGTTGCATTCCATTGCTTTTATGTTTGTTAAGTTGTTGTTTTCCCCTGTTCATACGTCTGCCACAGCCTCCACTGATACATTGCCTCTATGAATTTGGTGTGTTTGCTTGGCTCTTGGCTCATTTCAGCAGAGCTCAGTAATGCTTGGTGTCCTCACCTGTGTACTTAAAAGTGTTTTTCCTATATCTAGTGCCATCCAGGCTGAGATAAAGAAATGTAATATCTCAAGTAAAAGTGCTTACGTTATTTAAGTTCACTTATTTTGTTTCCTTGAATTATTTATTGCATTTATCTGCAGTTTAAAATAGGAAAGTGCTGGATTAATTGCCTGAAAAATGCTGTAGAAATGTTGTCTTAGCTAGTTGTTGAATTGGCATCTGTTAAGTTTTCACTTTTAGTTAACCTTTGTGTGTTTTTACATTGAGAAGACTCAAGTGGCAGTAGGGGATAGCCTGTTTTTTCTGAGTTGGGAAGCACACAGGAAGGCTTAAAGTGAGGTTGTTCATTGACCGGAGGACTATTAGCATTTAGCAGTAACTTATATACACTCATGCACTCAGAAACTAAATTTTCCCAATAAAACTACCTCTAAAACTGTACCCAGTAACTTAGTTGTGCAAAAAAACAAGTGGTTTGTGTACTGAGGAGAACCATCCCCCAACCCCCTGAATCTACTCCTGTGTAGCCTAGTTTTTGCTTCTAGCCTCAAAAGCACCCAGTCTAGCTCACTATTAACCCCCTTATACCACACTGTTGTAATTCACCTAGAAGGTATGGACATCATGGATATGCACTTTCCCAATTTCTCCATTACCAGTTTGGTGGCTTATGGGCATCCTGAGACAATCTAGCAATTATCTCATGTTCAATGACAACCAACTAATCCTTAGAGAAACCGATACATTATGTGAGAGATGTAATTACATAAAGTCATGGGAGGCAAGGTTCTCTCATTTACGCATTCAAAATAACAATCAGGTTGTTAGTAGCACACACACTACACCCACCACACATAGTATGCACCTGAACATAGACCAACATATACTAAGGCACTAAAATGCAATCTTCCTAAACCCCAAAGGCCTCCCAGACACTCGACCCACATCAAGTATCCTCAGCAAACCCAAAAGCATTCTTCCAAAACAATACCCAACACCATGCATACAGCCATGCCCTGAGGACCCTTACCTACAAAGCCCATAAGGAAAGCCAACACATTACCCAGTACTCTAGTCATAGCAGACACCATTTGTGAGACATACAGTTACTCAACTCACCAGGCTAAATAAGGAGAAAATCATGGGCAGTTGCCTATCAGGGGCCAGGATCCACCAAGTTACTCATGCACACAGGTTAAAGAACCCCAACTACCAGCTGGAATCAGATTCAGGACCAGATAGCAAAGCGGTTAAGGTATTTGCCTCCCATATGGCCAATGCAGTATCTCTGGCCTTTGCATTATCTACTTGTGCTTCTGTGGGGGTCTTTCCCCCAAATCATGCTGAATGTTTCCATCTGAAACTCACCCATGAATGGAAGACAATTACAAGAGAAGAATGAACAAGAAAGTACTCAGCGCTCAAGTACCCCAAGACAAGTAGAGGAGTAAACAGATTTAGATTGGGCGGCAAAAGCCGACACACTCTGGCTAGGCTTATAAATGCCCTAGGGCAGATAGCCTAGTACCTACCTATGAACCTATAATTAATCAATGAGGTGTCAAAAGCCGACACACTCTGGCTAGGCTTATAAATGCCCTCGGGCAGATAGCCTAGTACCTACCTATGAACCTATAGTCAATGAGAGTGTAAATGACCTGAAATCTACCTCCCTAGACTATATCAAGAGAAGCATTAAGGAGCGCTTGGACTATGTAGCCCAGGCTGGTATGAGCCTAGAATTGAGCAGCATTCTACCTTTTCCAAGGATGATACCACTATATGAAAAGAAGATGACTGTCTTTAATAATTGGCTTAGCTTCTGGTGTCATTCAAAGGTGGTACAATATTTGTCAGCATGGAAGGATATAGTCAACAGACCAAGGATTGTCTGCACCTGTTCTTGCTACATGTTTGAATATTGGTTAAAATAGTGTTTTCCCCCATTGTGCCTTTTTTAGGCAATGCCAAACTGACAAACCTTCCAGCAAAGTAAAGTCAGCCTAAGGGAATCTAAAGGTGTTATTACTCTGTCTGGAGCCTAAACAAGAAACTTCACTCCCTCCAAGCTCTCTTCAACTTGGAGAATGCAGTCATCTGTGCAGTTACTAAGACATGGTTTAAAGTGACATATAGTACTCTGGCAGTTCAAGGCTTCAGTGCCTTCCACACATTTAGACCAGTGACTGCACACTGGCTGCTCACTGATCAACAGCATAACTTCAGCTCTCCCAGTGTGAAAACAGAAACTGAGAATAAGAAGTGTCATTTAAATATTTTGTTTGGTAAAATTTGTTTCTGGCTAGAAAATACATTGTCTGGATGCCAGCAAATAAGAAATTTGTAAAACCTGAAAGAAAATCAACCAGAAAAGTTGAAGAGAAAACAGTGTCCAGGAAGGATTCTGCAGCTCTTCAGCAAACAAAGCTTCAGCTTTGGTTTGAGAGATGGCTTCCAGTAATTTAGAGAAAAAATAAATCAGATTTACTCAGAGATGATTAAAATAAACAAAACATTGAAAAAATATGTCAAGTCAAACAGCAAAAGGCTAGAAAAAATAGTAGAAGCTTTAACTAGCCATTAAAATGAACTGATAAAACTGCAAAAATCAGAGGATGACATGAAGACAAAGCTGGTTGAATATCAGGTTTCTCAAGAAGAACTGTTTAAAAGTAGTAGAGTTAGAATACAGAGCAGACAGAAAAAATCTGTGATTTTCTGCTGTACCAGAGAACCTGGAAGGAACAGACTGTATTAATTTTATGAAAGCAAAAATAAGCAACTGAATTGGTGTTCGCAGCAGAATTTGTTAACTGAAAGGCCACATTGAATATATGTTCCAAACCTGGCTACAAGAAAGCAGCCAAGACCTGTATTAGTGAAGATGCAATCATACCAGCAGAAAGAGCTAATCATTACAAAATTGTAACAGAAGGGCAAAATATTAAACATTGGAGGCAGTAGAATTTTTGTAGAAAATGATTATTCATTGTCCACCAGGCAGAAGAGAAGCAAATTTTATCTCAGCAATCAGAGGCAGGTGTGAGATTCAAGATACTGCATTCAGCTATCTTCAAAGTGTTTTTTCCTGGAGGATCAAAATTGTTTTTTGATGCAGAAGAGGCTAAAGAGGAAATAAAATAGTTTATCCAACAAAAAGTAAGTCAATAAGCAGAAGGGGACTCTTCTTCTCATTCTTTTGATGGTAAGGTTCAAAGAGAGATGTTGCCAGTGAAACATTTTCCAATGTTCCAAAGGAAAATGTTTTAGAGACAGCAAAAAAGCACAGAATTTGACTAGAAGAATCAGCAATACCTTGGATATGAAGCAGAGTCTGGTGTTGGGAGTTGGCTATGATCAGGAAGAAGACCAGCAACTCTGAAATTAGTCAATAAATGGAAGACTATACAGCATCTTATCACAAGTGGCTGAAAAACACTGGACTTTTGTTGACTTTGTTAAACTTGTGAGTGGACTGTAAAGCACATATACTACTTCGTATCATTAATGTTTAGAAGTACATTAAAACTGGAAAAATGACTGCAAGTAAAACAATTGTTCTTGTTAGCATTTATATGAAACATTTCATTATAAAAACTGTGTGTTATATACAATAAAACAGTTTTGTGTAGTGTGTAGTCAGGAGTATTTTAAATGTGGGGGAGTCTTTTCAGTGACTGATGTATGTTTTTCAGATATTAAAGTAACAAGTAGTTTTTTTAGTTCTATGAAATATAGGTTTTACAGTATAACAAGAGAAAAAAGACTGGACAAAAGCAAGTTTAATGTTCATATGCTGTGATTTTTGGGCTGCTGGGGTGGGGTTGGTGTGCAAAAGTGCACTGATTATATTATATGTAAAATTGTGGATATTTTCTTTTTTATTTCACAAGGGTGAATGTCTAGATTACTAGCTCTGGATTAAACTGTAAACAGGTGTTTTTGTAAGCATGCAGGCTTTAAAAATACGACAAATGATGCAAAGATATTAGCTTGTTTGTTTTTCACTGGCAAATGTTTAGTTGAATCAAGATGCCTGCAGCTGTGGGAAGCTGTGCATTCTTATATGAGTGAAATTTACAAAGACTCATTGCTGAGTAAATTTTCATGGAGACAAGCTTTCTGCAGGTACATGCAGTTCATCTTGAGAATTGTGAGTATTCTTTGCTGAGGCAAACACAAAGTTTAAATGGCAATAGCAAGCAGTTCAGTGAAAAAATTAGGTTTGAAAGTATGGGAAGTGACTAAGAGGTAGCAACCTTTCTAGCAGCCTTAATACTTTAACACAGTTAATAGAACAATGTAGAATTTAGTTTTATTTAAAGACAGCTAGTGCACTTTTTCTTAGGGCTAAACAATGTTTTCTGAAAGCATATACGCTGTTTTGCAAATCTGGGGGGGAAGAGAGATAAGAAAACAACAGACAGCAATTAGTGTAAGTGGGTGCACATGTTGTAGCATGCTCTTTAGCATGCATAGCCTTAATTTTAGGTTAGATAATGACTGTTGGTGCAGCAGTCAATCTGGGGCAATAGTTCCCTTACGGAAGAATAAACTTCATGAGCTGAAGAATTACATAGTTTTCCGTGTTTGTTCCAAGTTAATAGGTGATGGAGGTGTTTAGTATTTAGTTTTTTTTTTCTTGAGGATTTTCATTAAAACAAAAAGTCTTGAAAAATGTGACATAGGTTCAAATAGAGATGAGAATAAAGAACAGTACAAAAGATCAGCCTGCCAAAATTAGTATATGTATGGAACAAAAATGTTGGAAATGAGTATTCAAAATAAAAACTGTCATATATAAAAAGTGGGAACAGTAGCATTTTATCATGATGGCTATGCTGTCCATATTATTCTGGAACATGAATGACCTTACAGGTATAGGTAAAAAGGAAAGAGTATTGAATTATACTAAGAAATGCAGAGTGCACATAGCAATACTGCAGGAGACACATTTGAAAGAAATGACCATGTGAATTTGACAAAGAGAGGATTTCAGAAGGGATATTTAAAAGAATATCAGGGACAGAGGGAATGGGGAGTAATTATATAAATTTGTAGAGGGGCTCCAGTAGTGACAGATGAGGAAAAAAGACAACAATGGTAGATTTGTGATTGTAAGGGGCTATTGGCAATGAAGGAGGATTATAGTGGCATGTATTTATATTCCACAGAAGACTGCTATTATGGAGCTTATAAAATTGGGAGAAATAATCAGCTTTCAGCAGGGAATATTATTTATAGTTACAGCCTGGAATTTAATTTGTAATAGTGAGGATGTGTCAGGAGGACCTAGAAGGGACAATATAACAAAAGAAGGTAGACTTCTGAAGACATTTTTGAAAATATTTGGTATGGAACATATGAATTCAGTAGTAGGAATCCAGACAGAATTTACATATTATTCCCCAGGTTACAATAACTGGGCTAGACTAGACAGAAATTATATTTCAATATTTCACAGGAACATGTGCATTTCATTGAAAGCTTCAACACACATCCAATAACTATTTCTGATCATGTGACTATAAAAACTAAGTAAAAAATGCAGGGTAATGAAGTAGCAATTAAACAGTGCCACTTTCCAACCTACCTGCTAAAAAAAGAAAGGAATTTAAGGAATGGGTATCTTAAAGTTATAGCTAATAAGTGGGTTAAAATGAAAATGGATTTTAATAATAGGTCAAAATAAAAGGAAGAGATATGGCTAAAAAGTGATAGAAATTACTTAGTGGGGCTGACAAATATTACAGTATTATAGAATAAGAGGAATCTCACAGAATAAGAGGGGAAGCAAATGCAGACTGTTAAGGAAAAAATAAGGGAACCTATAACAAGAAAAATAACCAGAGATCCTGTTGAGGGTTTAGAGATATTCTGGATTTTTTTGAAAAGTTGTATAAAGCAGAGAAATGTGGAATCAAGAAAGAGTACAAATTTAAATATTTATGGAAACCTTAATTATGACAAGGTTAGCAGTAGATTAGGCTCAAAAACTAACAATTACAATAGGAGGTGATGAGATAAAAATAGTGATGTTTAATCAATCTTCAGGAAGGTCTCCAGGAACAGATGGCATTCCTGTGGAAGTTTGGAAAGTAGGAGGTAAGAAAGTTACAAAGATATGGAAGATTTTGTTTAACAGCATTTTAAAAGGAGGGAAAACACCAACATTTCGGAAGAAAGCTGTAGTGGCTGTTATCTAAAGATGGCAAACACCCTTCAGACCCAACTTCATATAGACCCATTTCAATTTTAAACTGCAATTATAAAGTATTTGTCTATACTAGCTAAAAGGATGGCAAAGGTGTTGCCAAAATTGATAGATATGGATCAATGTGTTTTTTGTGGAGGGGATGCAAACATTTGACAACAATACTAGAACAATGATGATTAAGAATTAAGCAGAATATAAGAAAATAATTCTCTTGGTGGGTCTTGATGCAGAGAAAGCATTTGACAGAGTAAGCTGTGATATTATGGATAGGGCATTGGAAGTATTTGCATTCCCTGATACAGAAGGATCAGAGGCAATAATTAAAGTGGGAGGGTTCCTCTCAGATATGATGTGTTCAAATAGAGGAACCAGAAAGGGGTGTCCTCTTTCCCCATTGGCATTTTCTTTATATTTAGAGCCATTGGCATAGAATATAAGGGGCTCGGAAATATAAGGATATAATTGGTATGGTAATCAAGAAAAGTTGGCTTTATTTGCAGATTTTATTATTTTGTACCTGATAGATCCAGAAAAGGATATCTCAGTATTGTGGAACATTTTCAGACAGTTTCATGTCTTTGTGGGGTATAAAATTAATGAAGATAAAATAAGGGTTATAGCCATAAATTATGTACCCACATACAAATTGTTTCAACGATACCCATATTTATGGGGATATGATAAGATGAAGCATTTAGGAGTATGATTTAAAAATGCTTCTGTTATGGCAGCTATAGGATATGTGGAAAGAGAGACTAAACAAAAGATAATACAGAATTAAGGAACTGGAAACGCTTATTTATGGATAGGAATAGAAAGATACAAGCAATGAAAATGTTTTTAGTCTCATTAGTCTTATATAAGGTCAGGCAAACTTTTATCAATCCGAGAAGAAGTTGTAGACAATAATTAATAAAGAATTGAAGGAATTTATCTGGGAAGGAAAGAGGGAAAGTGTTAAGTGGGATAAGCTAATCCTTTCGATAGAACAAGGTGGTTTAGGTTTACCTGATTTAAAGGGATATTTTACAACTACAAAGTTCAGTTAAGGTTCATATACATAACACAAACAGAAAGTTATAATTAAAAATAGAAAGGGGTGATGATGAATTGAGGGGGATGTTCAGGAAATAGAAAAAGAGTGGGATTTTGGATACAAATCCTTAAGAAGAAGAATATTCTTTTAATATTGGATGGTGCAGTGGCGAAGTGGTTAACGCTGTCGCCTCACAGCAAGAGGTTCTCTTGTTCGATTCTTGGCTGGGGTGCCTTCTGTGTGGACTCTGCATGTCCTCTCTGCATTCATATAGGTTTCCTCCAGGTGCTCCGGTTTCCTCCCATGTTAAGACATGTGCATCTGGAGCATTTCTCTCCAGGCCTCTGCTGGAAATTGGCTTGTTCCAAGTTGGACTTTCCAGGTAAACAAATGTTAAATGAAAAAAATAAATAAAAAACTACCTTACAGAATATTATATTCATAAAGTAGCTGAAAGTATTCTAAGAACTAAGCCAACACTGGAATGGAGAAATATTTTGTCAATAAGGATGACTGCAAGTAGGGCTACAGAAAACAGAGAAGAGGGGGCAGGAATTTACTGGAGAAACCTGTCAAATGAACCAAGATAATGGGAATAAATTATTCAAGAGGGAAAGGTAACAGAGTGGGATGAGGCCAAGGATGCATTTGGATCGCATGCTAGAGAATGACTTCCATACCAGTACTTGATCTCAGAATACAGACAAAGTGAAAAGGATAGGGGGATTTTAAGTGAAAAACTTGCTCTGTTAGACTTTCTAGCCAAATATAGAACAGAAGCAAATGGTAAAAAGGGATAATTAGTAGGACATATAAATTATTGCATGATAACTATGAGAATCAATCAGATGAGGTTAGAAAAGACTGGGAAGAGAGACTGGACAAGAAATTTACAAGAAAGGAATGGGAAGACATATGTATGACTCCCAAGTATGCAATCAAGTCCAGAAGGTTTAGGATCTTTGCTTGGAAGTGTTTACCTAGGTATTTTATACCCCAAGCAGACTTCAAATATGTTTTCCTCTGGTAGACAGAAAATATTGGAGGTGTGATGGAGAAGAAAGAGGTATCTCGGAATATATGTTTTAGAAATGTAATGAGTTGGCAGATTTTAAAAATTCCCTATAGAATACTTTATCAGAAATATTGGGTGAGCAAATAGCTGTAAGGATGGAAATGATTCTGGAATACAGGATCTGAATTGTCTAGACATAGTAAGGCCTTATTAAGTTTAATTATGTTGGCTGCCAAAAATGTAATTACTGGAAAATGGAAATTGAAGTCTATACCAACTGTTTTTGAGGTATTGAATATTATAAAAAAGATAAATGAACGGGAAGAGGGATCTTTAGAAAATGGAAGGAGCAAATTACATATAAGTAAATGTAAATTGAGGGAACAATACATGTATAATAATGTTCAGGAGGAGGAGTGAGGTTTAAGGGAAGGCAGGAATTCTGCAATTTATGTAATGTTGGACTGATAATAGTAGCAAAGAAAATATGTTTGATGTATATTGTATTTAAATGGAAAAATGTTAAAATGATTTCTTTTCTGTTCATGTATGTTTGCCTATGTCTTAAGTGATAATTTAATAACGATGTTTAAAAAAAACAAACATACCTCAAGGTTGGTCAAACAGGATGAAGGGCTTGAGCTTCTACATGTCCAAATTACCATAGGTAGAGTTCCATATCATATCCCTGCAAGCTATAGGTGACCATCTATGACCCAAGAAACCCACAGCTCATACCTAGACCTACTGCAGACACTAACCATTCAGCCCAATATAATATTCATGGGGGACTTTAACTACTCCTCTATAAAATGGGAATCCTGCATGACCCCAAAGTTGCAGGTCCAGAGATTTCACCCCAAACTTGCAGTCCCAGAGAATCCTGGACTCTGTAAATACAGACACCCTGGACCAGTTAGTCCATTTGTCCACTGGAGTGCAAACATACTAGATAAAGTATTCACACATGTGGGAGAATGCCACGCCCTTCATGTGTAGTTTCCTCTCTGGTAATGATTACCTGCTAAAATTTTAGTCCCTCTATACCTGGAGAATACAGCTGCCTATGTAGAATTGTACAGAGAAATGCTGTACAATCATGTTAATAGATGCATAGAGTCTTTGTGCCTACCAGAAACAAGCCCAGTTCCAACTAAAAAAACAAACCACTGTGGTGAAATCCAAACAAAAACAGATTGTATAACAAAAGGAAAAAAGCCATAGCTAAAATTAGGAAGTGCAATGCCCAGCAGGACAAACACTCTCTCATCAGGCTAAACAAACAACTAAAAGGACAAATTAAGTCTACAAAAGACAATTTAGGTTCATAGGTTCATAGAGGTTTAGGTTCAGAGTGGGGTATTTTGAAGTAAAGATAGCCTATCATGCCAAGGACAACTATAAGGAACACTTTAGATGTGTCCAAAACCTCAAAAGTGGTACACAACAGTGCACATAATTGATTGTTAATGGAGCCGCTTACACAGAGCCAGAAGATATAGAAATATGCAAGCTGACAAATTCCGCTCCAGTTATACTCCCTCTCCCCCTGGCCACCTGCTCCAAGTAATTCCATCAAACGTAAACCCCCTAGCTATCACTAGGAAGCAGATCCTAAATGCACTCGCTAAGGCTAAGAACACTACATTGATGGGCCCTGGTAATATCTCAGAATTCCTCCTAAATAGCCTGAAACATGACCTGTATGGACCTCTGGAATAACTATATAACCATAGCCTCCAGACAGACTTTGTGCCAAGTGACTGGAGGACTGCAACGGTCATCCCTCTGCTCAATGGTGGTCCATCAATGGACCCTCAAACTTGCAGACCTATAAGTTTGACTAATGGAAAGAACTATCATGGAAATGATAAATAATGACAAAGGAAACCTACAGACACTGGATCCAACTCAGTATTGCTACATCAAAGGCAGATTATGTCTATTCAACCTGGAGGACACCAAGACAATGGATGAGGGCAAAACAGTGTATGCTGACTACCTTTACCTGGCTAAGGCATTTGGTATGAAACCCCACTCTGACATTGTAAACAAACTCATGGAATTAAGCATTGAACCTTATGTTATGCACTGGATATCAAGATGGCTCTCAGGTAGTTAGGATAAGTGAGACCAACTCCATGAAGAGGTTGGTCACTAGCTTAGTCCTCCAGGACTCTGTTCTGGGCTCACTCCTTTTAGGCATTTACTTCTCAGAAGTCAAAGCCTATGTCAAAAGCTTCTAGCTGACCAAATTTTCAGATGACTGCAAACTAGAAGCAGTCATCGAATCCACCCCTAAGATACTAATATCCTACAGGCAGGACTAACACAGACAAATGACTGGTGCCAAAGTCGCAGCTTAAAATTCAGTGACAAAAAATGCATAATAGTACCTTTTGGGAAATCAGCCACCTTAAGAAACTACCTCACTTGATAACTCACCTCTAACAGTGGACAGTGTAGTCAGGGATTTTGGGAGGTATGTGGATAGTAACCTGTCTTTCAACCAACATGTGTCTAAGGTAGTAAGGAAATCATTCTATGTTGCTCAACTTATAAACAAGGCCATGGCACCTAGGCTCAAGGTGGCCATTGCTCCTATGTATTTGGCCCTCATCAGACACATCACTGACTACAATGTGCCCTTTGGTATGTACCTACTAGGCACATGCAGCAAATGAACATCCACAGAGGTTCCTCACAGAAAGGGCTCCCTATTGAAATGATGACACTTGAAATGCATGTGCTGAAGAGCTGAAAATAAAAGACTGAAAACACAGGAGAACAGGAGAAGAGCGGATCTTGAAAACTGCTCTTCTCCTTAAAACGTTGTCTTGCATGTGGGCAAGCCCTCCTGCACCCCCATGTTATGGGCAAACCCCCACACCTCCCAAAAAAAAAATATATATATATATATATATATATATATATATATATATATATATATATATATATATATATATATATAAAACTCCAAGATCACCATACCTTGGGGAAGGGAATATTCTGAGAAATGGCATCTTGAACTTACTATATGTAAGTCTGATCTTTTGGCCATTCAGTCTCCATGTTTTGGGACTTTCTCTAGCAAGTCCTGACATTTCAAATGGTTACCAAAAAAGAATGCAAGGTGTAAACAACATGTCCTGTGCAGATAGCCTCAAAATCCTATCTCTGTATTTTGTTTCATATAGACTATTGAGAGGTGATCTGTGCTGGCATACAAGGCAATTTTGGGTCCCACTCTGATGCACCTTTTGCAGATCTGCAAAACCAATAGTATCAGAACTACTTGAACTAGGAAGGTGAACCGTGCTTGCAACATAAATAAGACATGTTAGAGGGACAAATATATGTCTCAGGGAATTCCCCTCCACTGGAACATCCATGTGAAGCAGAGTTCTTCCCTAGCCCCATTTAAGCATTACCTGGAGCAGTGGATGGGAAATCAGAAATTCAACCCAGTTCTAGAACATATGTCTCTAATGGACAGTGGCAATCTGTAAATCAGACCCTTGCATACATATACTCCAAACTCACTAAGCTAGGTATAAATCCCTATGTCACAAGATGGGTTGCCAACTGGCTCACTGACAGAACCCACACTGTGAAAGTAGCAGACTCCAAATCCGACTTCAGACCAGTGACAAGTAGACTACCACAGGGTTCAGTCCTGGGCCCTCTCCTGTCTACTTCTCTGAAGTACAGGCTAACACAGAAGGTCTTTGGCTAATGAAGTTCGCAGATGACTGCAAACTAGGAGCCATAATTGAAACTCCTAACGATGTGGACATCCTACAAAAGGGTCTCACTGAGACAGATGCCTGGTGTCAAAGCCATGGCCTCAAGCTCAATGCCAAAAAGTGCATTGTCATTCCCTTTGGTAAAAACTCTGTACCCATGAGCTACCACATAGGTAGTAGTCTACTTAACATCGAAAGTGTGATAAGAGACCTTGGGACACGGGTGGACAGTAGTCTCTCTTTTGATAATCACATCACCACAGTAGTCAGTAAATCCTTCTACATGGCGCACCTCATCACAAAAGGTTTCTCATCCAGGAAAAAAGAGGTCATTATTCCCTCTACTCATCACTCATTAGACCCATTATAGAGTAAAACACCCTTTTTGGTATGTACCTCACAAGACATCTACAACAAATGGAAAGGCCGCAGAAATACCTCACAAAGAGGATTACCAGCCTCAAACAGATGCCCTACACAGACCGTCTCAAAAAACTCCAGCTTTACTCTGTCGCATATCATCTACTCAGAGGCGATCTCTGCCTAACATACAAAGCTATGTCAAACCCAGAGCTGTTGGACATGCTCCACTTAAAGAAATCCCAATCCCTCCCAGCTACACGCTCTAGGGACCTAAACCTTGTCACCACAACAAACAAAACATGCTGGAGGGATAGATTCCTGTCCCAGAGACTTCCCATACTCTGGAACAAACTACCTATCTATAGCAAACAAAGCTCCTCATTAGCTCTCTTCAAGAAAAATCTTGATGATTGGATGGGAAATAGGAAATTCACCCCGGGGATCACCACTGTGGATCTGCTCGACAGGGGCACAGGAAAGTAATTTTCTTGGGTGGCGAAAGCCAGGGTACCTTTTTGGCTAAGCTTGTATAAGCCCTAGGGCTGATAGCCTAGTACCTACTTATGAACCTATAACTCCTTAAAATAACTATCAGTCAGTAAATTATACCCTTGCATATATATATATATATATATATATATATATATATATATATATATATATATATATATATATACTGCTTAAAATAACTGCTTAAAATAACTTCTAAGCCTCAAAAAAACTTGCAAGATACATTTAGGATGCATGATTAGACATAAAAAGGCCCTAGTGGTAGTTAGCCTAGTATACACCTATGAACCTGTTTATTAAGCTATGCACCATTCTACTAGGAGACTTCAGCTACTCTTCCATAAAGTGAGAAACATATACATCCTCAAATATGTATGTCCAGAGATTTATGGAGTTCATCAATACAAATTCCATGGACCAGTTAGTCTGCACTCCTACCAGGGATGATAAAATGTTGGACTTGGTCCTTATCAAAATATGGGGCCGCTTTACTCCTCACCAACTGTGGCTTCCTTTCTTTGTCAAATCAGAGCAAAAGTCAATCACATTCACCATAAGCCTGAAACATCCTCCAATACCTCAGAATTTAGAGATTATGCAAAAGCTAATCTATTAAAACTGAGTGATGACCTGGCTAAATTCAAAAGCCCCGTCCATCTCGGGGATGCCACTACTTATGCAGAGTTCTTAACAGCCAATTTCTATGCTCATGTAAGGAGCTGTATAGACCCATCTGGTCACCTCAGAAATAAATGCAATGCCAAACTGAAAAATAAACTGCTATACTTTAAACAGACTCTATAATGAAAGATAAAAATCATTGTACACAAAAATAAATTAACTCTAAAGATGGCAAAAGCATCTCTTACTAAACTAAACAAGGAACTCTGGACCCTGATCAAATCACCCAAAGCAAGGTATGAGGTAAAATAGCCACCCTGGTGAAGGATAATCACAAAGCCTTCTTTAATTATGTTAAAATGTTAGAAACAATGCCTAGCACTGTGCAGAGGTAATAGTAAATTATATCACATACCCAGACCCAAGGGACATAACCAATCACCCCATTTCACCTCCAATATTATATTATATAGGAAGTGTAATGCTGCTTTCAGTATGTACTTGTTAAAACGCTTGTCACAACTGGAATGACCACAGTGCTTTCTCATTAAAAAAACAATCCAGGCTGAAATTGTAAAAAAAAAAAAAAAAATGAAAAAAATGGTCAGGTTCTGCAGTGCCCCACATCCATGCTGGGTCTACCAGCTTATCTTCTGCACTCCAGACTCACTCTTGCATTGCTGGGACCATTTGTGGACCCTAAGCATTCCTGTCAACTATCCAGATTTTGTCAGAATGCCCAGATTTTTGTTTTATATTTTGGTCTGTTCCTCATAAAATTTCTGCTTTTCTGGCAAATCGCTGAGCACTGAAGTCACTAAATATTTGCATACATTTGAGTTTCAGATATTATATCCTACAGAAAAATGCATGCTAACACAAATCTTGTTATTACAGCAACTCTCTAAGTTTATAAGAGCAAATTTATAAAAAAAATCTGTCCCTCTTTTTGGACCTTTGCCCCTTCTCATTATTTTAGGCTTTGTCTAGATTTCTTGTACTAAAATGTTAAGAGCTTTGATCCTAAGGGTATCCTAGGAGCTCAGGTGCCTTTGCATCTGTCCTGGGGGGTTTGGTTCTTTATATGCCCCACCCACTCCCTTCACTGTTTCCTGTGCTCGTCTATTATGCGCAAGAGCAACTCCTCTCTTTGGACCATGCCTACCCTAATACAGCATCATCAATGAGTATTCTCAAACCCGGGATAGGCATGCCCATCTCTCCCTGTGGCTCCATCAGTCGCCCAAACTCCTAATTGAACCCAAGGGCCATAGTCAGGGCTTTATCCCTCTACTCTACTGGAGTGGCTTCAAAGCCTTGATCCTCTTGTCTGTACCCTACAGGCTAGCGAGTGATTATTTGTGCCTCACATATAGAGCTTCAAAGTCACCTGCACGTTTAGCATTCCTATCCATCATGGATAGAGAAAAAGTAAATGTCTCACATATTCTTGTTCAGTCCATCTCTGGGATATTTTAATGTAAAATATACGGGTTAAAATTATCATGGAAATGTAAAGCTACACTTCATAAGATCATTAAAGATCAGTAGCCTAGTAAGTACTTATGAACCTATGAACAATATTAAAAATTGTTAAACTGCACTTTGTTGATCAGTGACTGCTGAATTGTGGATGCATATATGATAATGAGCAAATATATTCTGTTCTTGAGTGATTTGCATGTACAAATGTATAGTTCATTTATAATGTGGTGCTTTGTTTCAAGTTTTGAGAGGCAGTCTGAACAGGCCTGATTTACTGGAAGATTTGTACTATAATTTCATAAGTGTGTGAAGAGACGTGTTTGTAAGAGTAATGTTACTCAGATATACAGAAAGCTATATACTTGGCGATGCCAACAACAACTGGAATACTATTAACTCTGAAGTCCCATCCCACACAATCAACCTGTACAACTTCTCTCAACTAATACAATCTCCAACCAGACCAAATAAAGATGGTACCTCTGGTACCATCTTTGACTGGATCCTAACAACTCACCGAAACCTTATCAATGCCAGAACATTCCCTGATCCTCTCAACAATCACCTATCAGCCTTCACCAACCATCTCCCATCTCCACTGCATAAACACCACTACATCCAAACCTGCAACCTCTCCTCTTTCAACCCTCTAACTTTCTCTGAATGCTTAAAGCATACTGAATGGTCCCCTCTAAAAACCCTTCCTCTAGATGATGCAGTTTCCTACTTTAACCAATCATTCCTAACCCATCTCAATCAGCAAGCCCCCCCCACCTTGAACCAAATGCATCAAAAACAATCCCTGCCCATGGTTATCAAAAGATGCTAAACTAGCTTTGCACCAAAGGGACAAAAAATGGAAACAATATCAAAAACATAAAAACCCCATCACCCTCCTAGAGTATAAGCAACTATGAAACTCCGCAAAAAAACTAATAATTAAAGACCACAATGCCCACTACTCCAAACTCCAGTCCTTGCACTCAACAAATCCCCAAAAATTCTGGGACTCCATCTCATCCATGCTGCATCTTGCCAACAAAGAGAACCCCTTCCCAGACCCCAACCTCTCCAACCTTGAAACAGCCAGCCAGTTCAACTCATTCTTCATAAACTGCATAGCTAAGCTATCAACCACAACCCCAATCATCAACCTTCCTCCATATCCTTCTGCCTCAAGCCCATCCCCACAAGCACTATAAAAAGACTTCTCCTAAACTCAAACCCTGTCGGAATGCATCCGACAACCTTTCACCCACCTTCCTCAAACAATATGCAGACAGCATTGTCTGTCCCATCTCTATTCTTATAAATAGCTCCATACAAGAATTATACGTCCCTTCTATCTGGTGCCATGCTTACATCAGCCCCCTCCACAAAGGTGGCAAAAATACTGATATCACTAACTTCAGGCCTATTGCCATCCTTTCCCCTCTTTCTAAAATACCAGAGAAAACAATACAAGCACAACTCATGGCACACCTAACACTAAACAATCTCCTCTCCCCTACCCAACACGGTTTCTGCCCTGGCCACAGCACCATGACTTCCCTTCTTTCCTTTCTTGAAACCATAAACATCGAATGCAATTCAGGCAAGTTCATATCTGCACTATTCCTAGATCTGCCAAAGGCCTTTTGACACCATGTCATCCACCCTACTTATATCCCAACTCTCCACCCTACATCTCTCTCCCACCACCATCTCCCGGTTTTCCAGCTACTTGTCCAACTGCCAACAAGCTGTCCAATGGAAAACTTCAACCTACCCCTACCTTCCTTCCCACACCCACAGGTGTCCCACAAGGTTCTGTTCTTGGCCCTCTTCTCTTCAACCTATTCATTAACAACTTTCACCAATCCATCCCAGACTCATTTATCATCCGATATGCAGATGACTCAACAATCATCTGCTCAGCCTTCTCCCCCTCCAAGCTCCTAGCAAAAACTCAACTAGCCTTCTCCAAAACAGAAACCTGGATGCAGTCTAACCATCTGGGAATAAATGCAAATAAAACCAAACTAATTTTTTCCCCTACCAAAAACTCCATTGACAAATCCACATTCAACATACAGAGCCAAAACAACACCCTCCTTGAAATTGTTCCCAACACCAAGCTTCTTGGCATCATTATTGATGAAGAACTAAAATTTGACACCCACATCTGCTCCACAATCAAGAAAACCCACCAAAAGGTAGGGCTCCTCGACAGGCACAACCGCATCCTAAGCCCCTCTACCCATCAAACTCTTGCATCCACCTTCCTACTCCCCTCCCTTATGTATGGTGTCCCTCTTTTCACCAATCTCCATCTTGGCCTTTGGTCCAAACTTGAATCCTGCTACTACAAGATCTCCAAATTTGCAACCAATTCAAAAAACTCATCCCACCATTGCCACTCCCTCCTCACCGTCAACTGGCTTAAACTACCCAACTACCTCAGTTACCTACAACTCACCAATGCCCACAAGCTCATCTTTAAACCTGTCAACTGCTCAGCTCACGCTACTTCCTTAAAACCTTACATTCCCAACTGCTCACTCAGATCCAAAAAACAAAATCTCCTTCAGGTCCACAAACCTGCACGACCTCCTGGCCATCTACTGCTGTCCCACTCCTTAGCTAAACAGTGGAACTCTCTCCCCACACACCTACGCAACCTACCTAACCATACAAATGTCAAATCTCAGCTACTCTCTCATCTTTCTTCCAAATGGGAATGCCCTTGCCACACTCCAACTTAACCCCCCCATTCCACCTTGCACTGACTCATCCAACTACCTCTACTATTACTTCATCCTACCCAAAACAATCCCTCCCCTACCAAAAACTAATTTTCTCTCTAATATCTGTTGTACTATACTCTCCAATCTCAGTTATACAATTACCCTCTTCATGCATAATATTTTCTTAACCTACTAATGGCTAGTAGCTATATATTTTGAAATGTTAAACCTACAATTGAGTTTATAACAAAAATATTCACTTTATGTAAATGTTGAAATTTCTGTATTGAATTATGTCTTTTCATTTTTGTAACATTGTGACAAGCCTATTACAAATATCATGGAGCTTATCTGTAAATGTTTAATTAGCTGTATGAACTATGTCCTTTTGTAACGTGTGAAATGTAACTTGCAATTATTGTGGAGCTTTTCTCCCCAGGCCTCCACTGAAAATGGGCTCTTTTTGGCCCAGTTGACTTCCCCAGTCATCAAACTTACATAAAATAAAAAAAATATATGCTGTGTATGAGTGAGTGCTTCAGACAAATTGATGTGTACTGTGTGAGTCTGAAGGTGTGCATGTGTGTTTGTAAGAGTGACTGTCAATGGCATGTGTGTATTGCATGAATTAATGCCAGCTAAAATTGTGGTACAGAGTGGATGTGCACAGAGGTCATCTAAATAGTTTGTCTCCTGATGGTCTTGCAGTCTCTTCAGGGTAAAAATAATAAACTGGTTGGGGGAGTCTGCGTTGAAGTCCCAACGTTGGGAGGTATGGGGGGGTTAATTGGGGTTCTGAAAATTATTTTATCTATTTGATGAAATTGCTATGTCTGATTTGTTCTGCTTAGAACTCACTGTATTTTGGTTAGGTTTATTATGCTCAGTAATTTTAGTTTTGACATTTGAATTCTAGACATGCTTCTGTATATCCATGACCAAAGAAACAGGTCAGATAGAAGTCTCCTTTCTGCATTCTTTGGAGATGAGGCATACACCAATGTCCAGTGTCTGATTACCTCTGACATGTACTTTTTAATGTCCTCTGAAGGATCATCTTTAGCCAGCAATAAGCATTCTTCATAACAAACACTAGTGCAACCTTCTGGAAAGGACAGCTGAT